>NC_079192.1:393602670-393872670 GCF_029499605.1 Hyla sarda | reverse complement strand
ATCCGAGCTAAGGACTTGTTGTAGCTCGCTCCAGGGCTCCCCACGGCCATGGCCGAGACTGTCTGGACTAATGTGGCTTTGAATGGCTTACCAATGGACATAAGGACTTGTCATGGATGGCCATTAAGGAAGGACTATCTCTTAGGTCGTTCATGCATGCCCGTGACCTGTGCATATCCCGGTACTGCCCCTGGTGCCCCTTTGTGGAGAAAACATCTTTGCACGTGTTTTGGCAGTGTTCCTTTGCGCAGGGTCTATTGGATGCCCTGGAACATGAACTCTGAGACTCTGTACCCAGGAACTGCCCATCGTACCATTTGGTGCTTTATGGCCTGTTTCTTGGGACCCCCGACATAGAGGCCATCCAGGAGGCCTGGCGCCTTATGAACCGTTTTAAGGACGCTGTGTGGCTTGCCAGGAACCACCTCGTGATCAACAGGGAGAACCTGTCTGTCTGGGACTGCCGCAGGTTCATTCCTAGCCTGCTGAAAGACTATTCAATCTTGGGCAGCCCGGACGTCGATGAAGAAGAGGAGTGAAGACTCCTCTCCTTCCCCCATGTCCCCCTGAGGTTATAGCCCAGTAGTTTGGCCCTGTGATCCGCCTCCTTCTTACCCCCACATAGTCGCCCACTCCCCCATGCCTACAGTTCCGCCTCATAGCCCCCGCCCCCTACCCCGATTACAGATTGTATTGTTTTGTAAGTTCAATTTCTAGTGCTTTTCTCTTACAGGATTGAGCGGAGTGTTAGAGTAGCATGCCGTGCGATGTATAGCTTAGGGAACCTTTGCTGTGTATTGTACTGTCATGCTTTGTGTGATTGTAATTTATTGTATGACTTGTAATGACTGAACGATCAATAAATCTCTTTCAATAATGGTCAAACCATCTGAGGGAGACAGGTATTTGGTCATATTTAGGGGCTGAGGGGATAGCTTGTTGTAGTGGGCCTGTATATACAGTATCTATTAAATTGCCTTGCAGGCAACTTGTCCGAATTGTTAGGCCTAAAAAGTGTCCAAGTGAGGTCTGGGCTGAGGGCCTAGTTGAGACATTCCTGAGAGCAGTGAGTTGGGAAATTAGACTGTGGAAGGGGTAGTGAAGGGGGGTGCCTGAAAGTACAATCTATAAGTACAATCCCCTCCTTTTCCCCCAAAAGAGAAGATCTGGAGGTAGGCCATAAGGAGGCCTTGTGCTACCAGTGGAGAGAAACTAGCTCACAGGGCAGAATTGTGATGAAAAACTATGTGGAATTGACCTTTAGAACAGAGTCTGAAAAAAAAAAAGTCACTAGAAAAAGTCATGAAGTGAGAGGCAGGTGTGGACCTCTGTGAAGTAACAGGCCCGGGAGGGCTCCTGTGAAGTGAACAGGGACCTGACACTGATTTCATATTGCTGAATATGGTTATGGTCATAGGTATTAACATTGGTTTTCTAATATTTAAGTAACAGTGTTTCCAAGTGTGAATTTAAACACTAAAGTTTGTTATTCATTAAAAAATTGTGACCAACAAGATTGTCGTGTGACTGTATGTGATGTGTTACGCCGAGCGCTCCGGGTCCCTGCTCCTCCCCGGAGCGCTCGCGGCGTTCCCCGCTCTGCAGTGCCACGATCAGACCCGCTGACCGGGAGCGCTGCACTGACCCTGACGTCGAGGATGCGATTCGCATAGCGGGACGCGCCCACTCGCGAATTGCATTCCAAGCTACTCACCTGTCCCGTTCCCTGGCTGTCACGTCCTGGTGCGCGCGGCTCCGCTCCTTAGGGCGCGTGCCAGCTCTCTAAGATTTAAAGGGCCAGTGCACCAATGGTTGGTGCCTGGGCCAAATTAGTCTAATTAGCTTCCACCTGCTCCACGTCCATATAACCTCACTTCCCCTTCCCTGCTTTGCCGGATCTTGTGCCTAGAGAAAGCGTTTTCTGTGTTTGCCATTACTGTGTTTCCAGACCTTCTGCTATTACCATTGACTGCGAACCTTGTCGCCTGCCCTGACCTTCTGCTACGTCTGACCTCGCCTCTGTCTAGTCCTTCTGTCCCACGCCTTCTCAGCAGTCAGCGAGGTTGAGCTGTTGCCGGTGGATACGACCTGGTTGCTACCGCCGCAGCAAGACCATCCCGCTTTGCGGCAGGCTCTGGTGAATACCAGTAGCAACCTAGAACCGGTCCACCGACACGGTCCACGCCAATCTCTCGCTGACACAGAGGATCCACATCCAGCCTGCCGAATCCTAACAAGATGAAGCGTTAAGTAACAGCATAAAAACTCAGGTTACATGTTCATTTCTGTCATGAATACTGCATGAAGGCGCCAAGAACTCATTCCATTGAACTACAAATAGGCCTTATCTTCATGCAGATCATCTGGTCAACCTATAGTAGAAGTCCTGGTTTTAGCATTTTCTTAAGATTCCAATCATTTCTCCTAAATATCAAGGACACTAAAGTCTACAGAAGACATGCCCCAGCATACTACTACGACTGTCATCCATAAGTGCAAACCCCACATCACTGTGACAACCCAAGGAGTAGGGTTCTGATGAAAAGACTCCAACCAAAGTGACCAGACGGTGACAACCAGGGACTACTACCATCATAATCCACTCCTCTCATACACTCCCCCTGTGTTGCTGCAAATGAAGGTGCTATGCTTGGCTCACATGGATTGACTATAGATCCATAATACAAGCCCCTTAAAAATATTGAATTTCTACATGAATGGTCTCTTTCCACCCTAATTCAGTTTATACTATTTGCTTACTGAGTCCTTGTCCTTAAGGGTTACTCCGCTTCCCAGCATCCGGAACCTTGAGTTCCTAACGCTGTGTGCGGGCTTCTGTGTGCATGCCCGCCCCCACAATGAAAGATCGATGGGAAGGGGGCGCACGCCCCCTCCCATAGAATTGCATTGAAGGGGCGGGATGTCACGAGGGGGCGGGCGTGAACACGGAAGCCCGCACACAGCAGTTGGAACTCAATGTTCCAGATGCTGGGTAGCGGCGTAACCCTTTAATAGCATGGTTTCTATGTCTCCTGCTGATATGAAAGATGATGCCAGACTTAGGTGTATGTGAGACGGAATGGCTAAGTGATCTACCCTGATCTAAGTTACATCATGTGGCCTTCACCACCATATAGGCTTAGGAGGCTTTGACAATCCACCCTGCATATTGGCCATTTGGTAATCCAATCAAGCCAAGAAGTGGACCCTCTCTTTTGAAGTCTAAGAAAGTAACTTTCTTACTGTCTCCATTACCCCATAGATTTCAGTTGAGAGGGCCAAGCACATATATACAGACACCTCCCTAAGGCCATGTTCACACGTCTGGAATTTTCATGTGGAATTCCTCCGGAGATTCTGCAGCAGTAGAGTCTCATTGTATTCAATGGGATGCTGCTGTGCTGAGCACATGGTGGAATTTCTGGCGCAGAAATTCCGATTTCTGTATCTGCAGAAAGAATGATCCTGTCCATTCTTTCTGCGGAATCCGCACTAAATGCAGTGCTGTCTATGACATGGGGCATTCCCGTGCAGTCTGCCCAATGTTCACAGGGAGATTTTCCGTGCGGACATTCTGGATGTGTGAACATAGCATAATAGTAGGTCTGGTATGGTCTGGAGTCTGGACCCCAAAGGTGGGATAAGGGCACGGTCCCCCAGTCCTAATTCCCATTGGCATACATCAATAGGTTCTGTGTTTTAAAGGACTACTTCTCTGGAAAACATTTTTTTTTTAATCAACTGGTGCCAGAAAGAACAGATTTGTAAATTACTTTTATTTAAAAATCTTAACCCTTCCAGTAATTATCAGCTGCTGTATGCTTCACAGGAAGTTCTTTTCTTTTTGAATTTCCTTTCTGTCTGGCCACAGTGCTCTCTGCTGACACCTCTGTCCATTTTAGCAACTGTCCAGAGTAGGAGCAAATCCCCATAGTAAATCTATCCTGCTCCAGACAGTTCCTCAAATGGACAGAGGTGTCAGCAGAGAGCACTGTGGTCAGACAGAAAGGAAATTCAAAAAGAAAAGAACTTCCTGTGAAGCTTATAGCAGCTGATAAGTACTGGAAGGATTAATATTTTTAAATAAAAGTTATTTACAAATCTGTTTAACTTTTTGACACCAGTTGATTCAAAAAAAAATGTTTTCCAGGGGAGTACCCCTTTAAAGGGTACCTCTCATCATAAAAACTTTTGATATATTATAGATTAATGTATGCAGAATAACTTTACAATTGCATGTTATTAAAAAATATTCTTCTTTCTATTTAATTTTCCACTTTGAAGAAATTACCACTAGGGGTCTCCCTACCAGTCCTGGCAGCAAGCATTTCAGACTCATGCTGGAGTCCTAAACACTACGAGCTGCCAGTCTGCTTTGTTCACAAAGGAGAACACTCAAAGCTGCCAGCCTGCTTTGTTCACAGCCTGTTTGGCTGTGAACAAAGCAGGCTGGCAGCTCTGAGTGTTTAGGACTCCAGCATGAGTCAGAAATGCTTGCTGAAAGGACTGATCGGGAAAAATACAATAGAAAGAATGCTATTGGAAAGTTATTCAACATTCATTAATCTAAAATATATCAAAAGTTTATTTGATGAGAGGTACCCTTTAAGTAACTGAAGGGTTAAAGAAAATTAGAAATTGACCCATTGTTGGTAGATAGGCTTTGAAAGTGATGTAAGTACCTTCTAGATTTTTTAATCACTTTTATGACATGTTCCACTGCTAATTATACAAACAAAAAACATGTATTTTCTTGCACTTATCCATAGCTCAACAGGCAGCTTAGATCTTAGATCACAGACATTGATGTGTCTATTACTCACTTTCCTTGTTCATCTACTTCTATAATAGACAGTAAGATCTTACGATCCTGCGAGATTTAATTATAAGGAAGAAAGTGTTCCAGAAGAAATACATTGTAAATCCAATTATCCTGTAAGGAGGAAACTTTGCATGCAGTGATGTCTGGCCTCCAGTGAACTCTGTATCATGTGCGTCCATCAGATCAAGGAGCTGAAAACAATCCAGGTAGCTGAGAAAGTTTTAAAACAGATTTTCTTCTCCAGAAACCAAAAATACCGTCCTTCATAGTGCACCGAGAATACTGTGGGCTGTATGAAGCACTGCTCTATCCTTTATATACATATATATATAGAGGGGGCAACTGGTTTGTTCATTTTTTTTAATCATCAGTGGAGAAACACGTTGTGCTGGCATGTATTCTACCGCTTTAGCGCCACCACAGGGGAAATGAAGCATTGCATGCTCATCATGGGCTGTCTATGTAATGCATGGATATGCCAGGTCACTGAAGGACACAGACTAACAGGGGACAGGAGTCATTGGGACGTGGCAACTTTGTGCAAGGGTCTAGAGACCAGATGTGACCAGATGCAGGAACATATTACTAACTAAAGTCTTCACCAGCAGGTGAGACGTCAAAGGTTGGTGTAGAGCCAAAAACAAACTTGAAGGTGCTTATGGGCTGCAACACTCAACACTTGCCTCTGTACAGTTACTATTCTTTACTCTTCGAGGAAAGATAAAGAAAAAACAGGGATATGCGCCCCTAGTGAAGGGTGTTTAAGGTGAGATGGAGACAGGTTTAATTGTTGCACTCACCGATTTGCGTTGCGCTGAGAGCACAACACCTTTGATAGCCTTAGATAAGATCTCAGGTCTGCAGTCACGGTCCTCTGGAGCAACAGCGATGTCCCAGCAGTTAGAAGTAACATGAACAGACAAAAAAATGGGCCGTTGATGGCGCTGGTCCTGATGGAAAGAAAGTTCTATAGACCCTTCTCAGTGTCTAAAACGTGGTTTATTAGCACAGAAAGCAACGCGTTTCTGGTCCGAACTGGACCCTTCGTCTGGCAAAGTGCACTTTCGGGCCAGAAATGCCATCAATGGCCCATTTTTTGTCTGTTCATGTTACTTACTCTTCGAGGAGGAAGTCAGAAGAAGTTTAGTGGAGTCTTAAAGGGGTATTCCGGGCATAAACATCTTATCCCCCATCCAAAGGATAGAGGATAAGATGTCTGATCGCCAGGGGCCCGCTGCTGGGACACCCCGCGATCTCCCTGCAGCACCCGCATTCTATGCGGGGGTAGCGTCTCCAGTTTTGGAAACCTCCGGGTTTCTGGAACTGGGGACGTGATGTCACGCCACGTCCCCTCCATTCATGTCACGCCCCCTCCCATAGACATGAATGGAGGGGACGTGGCGTGACATCACGTCCCCAGTTCCAGAAACCCGGAGGTTTCCAAAACTGGAGACGCTACCCCCGCATAGAATGCGGGTGCTGCAGGGAGATCGCGGGGTGTCCCAGCAGCAGGCCCCTGGCGATCAGACATCTTATCCCATATCCTTTGGATAGGGGATAAGATGTTTTTGCCCGGAATACCCGTTTAAGTGTAAGAGGGAGAGAGGTAAGGACAAGGGCCTCACAGCTCCAAACTTGGACTGTCAGGCTTTCAGAAAAGCCTAGTGCAGTTGTAACCAGTCATCGTTATGTTATATCAAATCCCTGCTCCTTGCAGTTGGGCATTGCAGCAAAGAAAGAACAAGCAGAAACTGTAAGATAAGCAGTTAAAAACCTGCACAAGAAGGCTGGAGTTGCAGAAAGAAGCAACTCCAATATGACACAAAGTGAATATATTAGAATACCCTGCTCCCGCTTAAGCGAAACCTGTCTGATTCAGTGTTAAAGATATATGCCTCCCTTTTGAAAGGGTTATCTTCCACCAGCCCAGTATTTGCATGTTACCATTGAGGGCACCTCAACTAACCTCTGCCAGGAGACGAACACAAGTGCCCTGGGGGCTACAACACCATCATCTCACGTGCAACGGACTCTTTACTCTGCTACCCTAAAGTTCTGGTGAAAGACCTCCAGCCATCATAACCACTTTGAATTGTGACCATTGTGGATACTTCCCTCATCATCTATCACTACACTACCCACCAGCTCCTCTGTCACCATTACACTCCTCTTGGGGTGCTTACACTCCTAATGGACCAGAATCTATTTTGCTCCTATTTATCTCCTGTTGTTGGTCCTATTTATGCACATTCTTGTACCACAGACATAACGTATAAGTGTCTCCCAAGACCATACATGCCATTTTTGCCTCTATGGATAAACACTAACCATCACCAATGGACTAGTTGCTTATGATATTCCTGTCACATTAAATCAGTAAAAGTTGTCCCATCCTATATCTAGTTTGTCCCATCAAGATCTGGATCCTTCCAGACCTAGCCAGGATTGTGTTTCCTTGACTTCCCCTACTGTGACTCCTTTGTCTGACTTCCTCTATAGAGTCCTCATGGTCATTTAAAGGCTGTATATAGAGTCAATCATTTTTGGCATATTTTACCTATCCTAAAGAGGATCAGCCATGCTCAACATTTTTTGGACAGCTCTCCTTTTTATTTCTTAAAGGATGAGAGATATCAGAAATATCTGTGTAATGGTTCAATCCTTACCCATCCATCACCAATAAGCCCATCATTGGGCCTAAAGGGGTACTTTGCTGCCCCAGCATTCGGAACATCCAGAATTTTGTTCCGAACACTTGGAGCAGGCAACGGGTGTCGTGACTTCACGGCCAAGCCCCCTCAATGCAAGTCTATGGGAGGGGGCATGGGGGCCGCCATGCCCCCTCATATAGACTTGCATTGACTTACATTGAGGGGGTGTAATGTCACGACCCCCACGATCAGACATCTTATCCCCTATCCTTTGGGTAAGAGATAAGATGTCTAGGGGCAGAGTACCCCTTTAAAGCTGTTTTATGGTTTCCCATAATCAAAACATATCACCTATCAACAGGATAGGTGATAAGTATCTGACTGTCTGGCATCTCCATGATCACAAGAACAGGGCCCCATGTCTCCATGTTTGAATGGATCAGCGGTGCTCATTGTTGCTCCCTTCGAAGTCTCCTACAGCACAGTGCCCGGCTATCTCCACCATCCTATAGAAGCAGTGCTCATACTTAACCTCTGTGCTGTACAACTTGGTGGATAGGGGGGTTCCAATTCCTGTGGCAATTACAGGGGCAATAAGATATTTGCACTTTTATTGGTTATTACAACTTCTCACAAGTAAATCCCATTGAATCTCATGTGAAGACATTCGCCAGCATATGACTCATGGACATCCCTCCTGACAAGGCCTTCAATGTCTCCATAAACTTTCAACAAGGGACACACTAACGCCATATTTCCTGCAAACACTTTAGATGTTGTCTTGGGTCCATAGGACGGGCTCCTTTATGGTTCTGTAGATGAAAGACGGCTGCCATGTGGACACAAATTCCCAGCAGCCTCCATCTTGACTTTGTACTTTTCTTTTGAAGAGATCTCTCAGGAAATAAGTCACATTTTAGAGGAAGCGTCAATGACTCACTCAAGCTTATTGTAACCACAACATTTATGACAATGATTTTTGTTGTGTTAGTAATGGCACAGTGAATCGATAGTGGACCCCCCAGCATTGCCTACACCGTACCTCCAATCTGATTAACTTTTTGTCACACCTGAAAGCCCACCAGGATATACTTTTTGCAGTATCCATGGATGAGACTGTGTGCCATGCAGTTCTCACCAGACATAGACTGACAGCCTTTATATCAGAGAGATGTGTAGAGAAAAAAAAGGGGCAAGACTTGGATCCCCCTGTGCTACACGTATTGAACTCACTTAATATGTTCCTGAGATGATCAAGCAAGAGCGTGAACGCACTGCACCATATACTCTTCACCTTTGGCACTCACCCTTGGTATCCCGGCCTTCTGGCTAGGATCAGGGAAATTTTTATAGATCCGGCCGGATGACCGGGCAGTATATCTGCACTGATTCACTTGTTTATTTTTATTTTTTTTTATATGTCACTGTGCCACGTTGCATGTTTTGTTTTGTACACAGGATTTGTCAGGATGCGGTATCCTTTCTTGGTGTCCCTTCTGGCAGTCTAGGTGAGGTGTGTGTGGCCATCAGGTTCCTCACCTCCCTGCAACCCCCGGGTATCTTGGCTTGGGTCAAGATGCCATCAGTATACAGCTCCATGGCTCAAACCTTGGTTAACGCCTAAGGAAACAGCAACAATCGCCAGGTCCAGTATAATAGCAAACTGGTGTTTATTGCATCAATAACAGCAACGTTTTGGCTAAAAGTAAGCCTTACTTTTAGCCGAAACATTGCTGTTATTGATGCAATAAACACCAGTTTGCTATTATACTGGACCTGGCGATTGTTGCTGTTTCCTTTGGAGAGAGTGTGCAGTGTACCCGTCCTTGGCGTTCGGGTGGATTACGGGCACATCCAGTGCTGGCTCCCTCTGTGTTTTTCCTTGGTTAACGCCTAGGTTGAAGCCAGGTGCATTTGCGGCCCCTTAGTAGCTTTGTCAAAAAGGGCCATCGTACCGGGATCCTTGCAGGTGCCCTTTGGCCTGGAGGTGAAGGGTAGGTTTGTTGGTGGTAGGTTTGTTTTTAGTGTGACATGTTTGCACTTTTTCTTGCACTTTGGGTGATAGAGAGCACTTGCCTCGACTCTTAAAAAAAAAAAAAAAAAAAAGATCAAGCAAGAGCATCTCTTCTGGTGAAGCCTTTGTTGAGTTCAACATTGAACAATATAGTGTATGCTTTATTTGCTTCAATATCTCCTTCCAGCTAACCTGTCACCATTATTCTCCTTACCTAACCAACAGAAGCCCAAAGGGGTTGGCTCCTTTCGTATGGGTTTATCATGGGCACTAGGCTGTAAATTTAGTGTAGTTCATAATATAGTGTCTGTACCTGTGTTTGATGGATGGTCTCGCAATTCTTATCTTTGCCCTGATTTTCATTTTTAGCAGCATACAAAATGAGTGTAGTCTCAGACCTTTCCAAGGTTGCAGTGCAGAGACATTACATCACTAGTCAGGTGTTGAAAGACCGTGCTTCAATGAATAAAACAACCGCTGGTGGGAAGGAGATTATTCTCCACAGGGCTGCAGAGAATTGTAGTTTCAAGCACATCATGCATTAAAAGGAGCCTATCTGTGCTGCAACGGGTGAGGTGGTTGATGTGTGGGAGGGAGATAAGTCACGTCGCACCTTGAAATAAAGGATCCTGGGGATTGTAGTTTGAGAGAGGAAATAGCCAGTTCACAGAAACAAACCAGCAGCGAGATGGGGGGCACAGGACACGGCTATTTACCACAAACACAAGCACAAATCTTTGGTAAGCATGTCCACCCGCCTGTCATCCATGTCCACCTTGTCCACCCCCACTGTCCATCCCTGTCACCCATGTCCATCCCCCTGTCCACCCCCCAGTCTACCCCCCAGTCTACCTCCTGTCACCCATGTCCACACCCCTATTCACCCCTCTGTCCTTTTGCCACCCCTCTTTTATCCCCATTTTCATCCTTGTCTACCCCTTGTCACCCCTATTCACCACCCCTGTCCTCTATGTCCACCTCCCTGTCATCCATGTCCACCTTTGCCACACCTCTGTCATGCCTGTCCATCCCCTGTCACACATGTTCAGCACCCACCAGTCTACACCTCTGTCACCCATGTCCACCCCTATTCACCCTTCTGTCCCTTTTTCACCCCAGTCCACCCCTCTCTGTCACTCCTGCCCCCCCCCCTCTTTTACCCCCTTGTCCACTCCTCTGACCCCCTGTCTCCCATGTCCACCCTCTTGTCATCCATGTCCACCTTGGCCACCCCCCTATTCACCCCTCTGTCACCCCTGTCCATCCCCCTGTCAACCATGTTCACCCTCCATTGTCCACCCCTCTGACCTCATCCTTGTCACCCATGTCCATCCCCTATTCATCCCTCTGTCCCTTTGTTACCCCTGTCCACCCCTCTGTTTCCACCTTGTCATGCCTGTCTTCTACACCTATCTGTCACCCATGTACACTTCTCTACACTCCTCTGTCACCCATATACACTTATCTATACCCCAACAGCCCTCTGTCATCCATGTACCTCTATCACCCCCTACACCCCTCTGTCACTCCTTACCCATGTACGTTCTTCTACACCCCTCTGTCACCCATGTACACTCTGCTACACCCCTCTGCCACCCATGTTCACTCTTCTACACCCATCTGTCACCCATGTACATTTCTCTACACCCCCTATGTCACCCATGTACAGTCTTCTACACCCCTCTTTCTCCCATGTAAACTCCTCTACATCCCTCTGTCTCCCATGGAAGAATTAAGGAGCTTATAAGATTTTAAACGCCATTTGGTGCTCTCCTTAAGGTAAAATTTACCAGGAAGGTATTATCTTTGATAGGGTTCATGTCATCATATTAAGTATTGTATAGCCTGTTAGGGTATATATTATCTTGTCTCAGTGAAGTATTATGTAGCCTGTGAATTTATTTGTATTTTGGCATTCTTCTCACGAATATATATCTAAGAGGGAAAAAGTAGTCTTATGCGTGTTTGGTTTTCTATATATATATATATATATATATATATATATATATATATATCTTTATTTATTTATTTTTTTTCAATGAAGCTGGGTTAGGGTTTTCCCATGGAAGAGTTGTGTGGCTTATAAGATTTAAAATATCATTTGGTGCTCTCCTTAAGTTGAAATGTACCAGGAAGATAGTATCCTTGATAAGGTTCATTTCATAATTTTGAGTATTGTCTATTATGGTATATGTCATCTCAGCTAAGGCTTCTCGGACTTTTGGCTAAGATCAAGTGCAGTATATGTTCTTATTAGTTTCATATCTGTGGAGAGTCATGCTGGTGGGGTTGGGTGTGAGGAATCAGCTCGACAGCTGCCCTGATGTGGCCTGTTTCCTCTAGGTCTTGCCATGAGGTTGGGGGGTGTAGAGCCGAGGTACTTTTGTGCCTCGGGGAGTGGTGACCCTGAGGTGCCAAAACTCACTGGGTGTTAAAGCTCACTGAGTGAATGCACTGCACCACATACTCATCACCTTTGGCCCCTTAGTAGCTTCGGTGAAAAGGGGCATCGAACCTGGATCCTTGCTGGTGCCTTTTGGCCCTGAGGTGCTGAAACTCACTGGATATTATAGCTCACTGAGTTAATGCACTGCACCATATACTCTTCACCTTTGGCACTCACCCTTGGTATCCCAGCCTTCTGGCTAGGATCAGGGAAATTTTTATAGAGCCGGGCAGTATATCTGCACTCATTCACTTATTTATTATTTTTGTATGTCACTGTGCCACTGTCACGATGCCGGCTGGCAGGAGGTGGATCCTCTGTGCCAGAGAGGGATAGCGAGGACCGTGCTAGTGGACCGGTTCTAAGACACTACAGGTTTTCACCAGAGCCCGCCGCAAAGCGGGATGGTCTTGCTGCGGCGGTAGTGACCAGGTCGTATCCACTAGCAACGGCTCACCTCTCTGGCTGCTGAAGATAGGCGAGGTACAAGGGAGTAGGCAGAAGCAAAGTCGGACGTAGCAGAAGGTCGGGGGCAGGCGGCAAGGTTCGTAGTCAGGGGAGATAGCAAAGTTCTGGTACACAGGGTATAAACACACAAAAACGCTTTCACTAGGCTCAAGGGCAACAAGATCCGGCAAGGAAGTGCAAGGGAGGAGACTAGATATAGCCAGGAAACAGATGGGAACCAATAAGCTAATTGGGCCAGGCACCAATCATTGGTGCACTGGCCCTTTAAGTCTCAGGGAGCTGGCGCGCGCGCGCCCTAGAGAGCGGAGCCGCGCGCGCCAGCACATGACCGCAGGAGACGGGAACGGGTAAGTGACCTGGGATGCGATTCGCGAGCGGGCGCGTCCCGCTGTGCGAATCGCATCCCCAACGGTCATGACAGGGCAGCGCTCCCGGTCAGCGCTGACCGGGGAGCTGCAGGGAGAAAGGCGCCGTGAGCGCTCCGGGGAGGAGCGGGGACCCGGAGCGCTAGGCGTAACAGTACCCCCCCCCTTAGGTCTCCCCTTCTCTTTATCGGGTAACTGCCTCCCCTGGGATGAGGACACCGGGAAAGGATGGAGGGATTCCTCAACGGCAGGCAGAACCGCAGGAGTAGGAATGGGGAGAGAGGGCAGAGGGCGAGACCTGGCACGGGGCAGTGTGACACCAGGACGAGGGCCATGAGGGGACACAGAAGCTTGCCTGATGGAACTGGGAGGGGGGGAGGGGCATTTCCTGTGGCAGGCAGAGTCCTTAATGACCTTAGGGGGACCGGATACAGGAGGAACCACAGAGTTACGGCAAGGGTTACTGGGAACCGGTTTTAGACAGTTCTTGGCACAAGAGGACCCCCAACTCTTGATCTCCCCAGTGGACCAATCCAGGGTTGGGGAATGAAGTTGAAGCCAGGGAAGTCCAAGGAGAATTTCCGAGGTGCAATTGGGGAGGACCAAAAGTTCAATCCTCTCGTGATGAGATCCGATGCTCATAAGAAGGGGCTCCGTGCGGAAACGTATGGTACAGTCCAACCTGGCTCCGTTGACCGCGGAAATGTGGAGTGGCTTGACAAGACGGGTCACCGGAATATGGAATTTATTCACAAAGGACTCCCGAATAAAATTCCCAGAAGCTCCAGAGTCCAGACAGGCCACGGCTGAGAGGGGAGAGCTGGCTGAAGTGGAAATCCGAACAGGTACCGTGAGACGTGGAGAAGCCGACTTGGCATCAAGAGACGCCACACCCACGAGAGCTGAGTGCGAGCGTGCGTTTCCCAGACGTGGAGGACGGATTGGGCAATCCACCAAAAAATGTTCAGTACTGGCACAGTACAGACAAAGATTCTCTTCCTTACGGCGATTCCTCTCTTCCAGGGTCAGGCGAGACCGATCCACTTGCATGGCCTCCTCGGCGGGAGGCCTAGGCGCAGATTGCAGTGGAGACTGTGGGAGAGGTGTCCAGAGATCTAAGTCCTTTTCCTGGCGGAGCTCTTGATGCCTCTCAGAAAAACGCATGTCAATGCGAGTGGCTAGATGAATGAGTTCATGCAGGTTAGCAGGAGTCTCTCGTGCGGCCAGAACATCCTTAATGTTGCTGGATAGGCCTTTTTTAAAGGTCGCGCAGAGAGCCTCATTATTCCAGGATAGTTCAGAAGCAAGAGTACGGAATTGTATGGCGTACTCGCCAACGGAGGAATTACCCTGGACCAGGTTCAGCAGGGCAGTCTCAGCAGAAGAGGCTCGGGCAGGTTCCTCAAAGACACTTCGAATTTCCGAGAAGAAGGAGTGTACAGAGGCAGTGACGGGGTCATCGCGGTCCCAGAGCGGTGTGGCCCATGACAGGGCTTTTCCAGACAGAAGGCTGACTACGAAAGCCACCTTAGACCTTTCAGTAGGAAACTGATCCGACATCATCTCCAGATGCAGGGAACATTGGGAAAGAAAGCCACGGCAAAACTTAGAGTCCCCATTAAATTTGTCCGGCAAAGACAGGCGGAGGCTAGGAGTGGCCACTCGCTGCGGAAGAGGTGCAGGAGCTGGCGGAGGAGATGGTTGCTGCTGCTGTAGCTGAGACTGAATCTGCTGTAGCTGCGACTGGAGTTGCTGAGTCATGGTGGTCAAATACGACAGCTGGTGATCTTGTTGGGCAATCTGTCGGGCTTGCTGGGCGACCAGTGTGGGGAGGTCGGCGACAACAGGCAAAGGAACTTCAGCGGGATCCATGGCCGGATCTACTGTCACGATGCCGGCTGGCAGGAGGTGGATCCTCTGTGCCAGAGAGGGATAGCGAGGACCGTGCTAGTGGACCGGTTCTAAGACACTACAGGTTTTCACCAGAGCCCGCCGCAAAGCGGGATGGTCTTGCTGCGGCGGTAGTGACCAGGTCGTATCCACTAGCAACGGCTCACCTCTCTGGCTGCTGAAGATAGGCGAGGTACAAGGGAGTAGGCAGAAGCAAAGTCGGACGTAGCAGAAGGTCGGGGGCAGGCGGCAAGGTTCGTAGTCAGGGGAGATAGCAAAGTTCTGGTACACAGGGTATAAACACACAAAAACGCTTTCACTAGGCTCAAGGGCAACAAGATCCGGCAAGGAAGTGCAAGGGAGGAGACTAGATATAGCCAGGAAACAGATGGGAACCAATAAGCTAATTGGGCCAGGCACCAATCATTGGTGCACTGGCCCTTTAAGTCTCAGGGAGCTGGCGCGCGCGCGCCCTAGAGAGCGGAGCCGCGCGCGCCAGCACATGACCGCAGGAGACGGGAACGGGTAAGTGACCTGGGATGCGATTCGCGAGCGGGCGCGTCCCGCTGTGCGAATCGCATCCCCAACGGTCATGACAGGGCAGCGCTCCCGGTCAGCGCTGACCGGGGAGCTGCAGGGAGAAAGGCGCCGTGAGCGCTCCGGGGAGGAGCGGGGACCCGGAGCGCTAGGCGTAACAGCCACGTTGCATGTTTTTGTTTGTACACAGGATTGTCAGGATGTGGTAACCCTCCTGGTGGTCTAGGGGAGGTGTGTGTGGCCATCAGGTTCCTCACCTCCCTGAGACCCCTGGGCATCTTGGCTTTGGTCAAGATGCCATCAGTATACGGCTCCTCGCTTGATACCTTGGTTAACGCCTAGGTAGAAACCAGGTGCATTTGCGGCCCCTTAGTAGCTTCACCAAAAAGGGGTATCAAACCTGGATCTTATTGGGGGGCCTCTCTCCTGTTGGAGAAGGACTTAGCGATAGATCGCATCCTTTGTGCACTTTTTTTTTTGTGTGTGACACGGTTGCACTTTTTCTTGCACTTTGGGTGATAGAGAACACTTGCCTCGGCTCTTAAAAAAAATACACTTTTCCCCTTTGGCACTCACCCTTGGTATCCCGGCCTTCTGGTTAAGATAGGGGAAATTTTTTATAGATCCGGGCAGTATATCTGCACTCATCCACTTATTTATTTTTTATGTATGTCACTGTGCCACTTTTACATGTTTTTTTGTACACAGGATTTGTCAGGATGAGGTAGCCCTTCTGGGTGTCCCTCCTGGTGGTCTAGGGGAGGTGTGTGTGGCCATCAGGTTCCTCACCTCCCTGCAACCCCTGGGCATCTTGGCTTCAGTCGAGATGCCACCAGTATTAGGCACCTTGGCTGATACCCTGCTTAACGCCTAGGTTAAAGCCAGGGGCCTTTGTGGCCCCTTAGTAGCTTCGGCGAAAAGGGGCATCAAATCTGGATCCTTGCAGGTGCCTTTTGGCCAGGAGGTGAAGGGTAGGTTTGTCGGGGGCCTCTCTCCTGTTGGAGAAGGGCTTAGAGATAGACCGCATCCTTTATGCATGTTTTATTAGTGTGACACGTTTTCACTTTTTCTTGCACTTTGGGTGATAGAGAGCACTTGCCTCGGCTCTTAAAAAAAAGGCTTCTCGGCCTTTTGGCTAAGATCAAGTATAGTATCTGTTCTTATCAGTGTTGATTTCAGTGTTGGATCAGGCATCACTGATGTGGCAATAGTGAGTAGAGGTGCTGCATGGAGGGGACAGGTGTACCAGGGCTGGTTTTGAGGAATCAGCTCAACGGCTGCCCCAATGTGACTTGTTTGCTCTGGGTCTCGCCATGAGGCTGGGAGGGTCTAGAGCTGAGGTACTTTAGTGCCTTGGGGAGAGGTGACCCCAAGGTGCCGAAGCTAACTGGGTGTATTGGCACTAGGGATCAACTGATTATCGGTATGGCCGATATTATCGTCCGATAATCACGATTTTGGGCATTATCGGTATCGGCAATTACCTTGCCGATAATGCGACGCCCCCCCCCCCCCCCGACCCACCCCCCACCGTAGTGCTGGGCGGTATACCGGTATGGATTTTTGCCTATACCGGTCCGGCCCCTCCCCCACCCTCCAAGTCAATAAAAAAAATTAAACTTACCCGTAATGGGGGTGGTTCGGGCCATCCATCCTTCCTGTAGTGTCCGGCGGCATTCCGGGTGGAGGGTGAACCAGTCCGGGCTGTCCTTCTCCAGGGGTCATCTTCTCCACTCCGCGCAGGCTCCGGCCTAGTACGCTGCATAGACGCCGCTACGCCGTGACGTCAGGTGCGTCGCTGCACACGGGCGTCACTGCGCAGCGGCGTCTATGCTGCGTTACTAGGCCGGAGCCTGCCCGGAGTGGAGAAGATGACCCCCGGAGAAGAAGGACAGCCCGGACCGGTTCACCCTTCACCCGGAATGCCGCTGGACACTACAGGAAGGAAGGATGGCCCGGACCACCCTTACATGTAGGGGGAGAGAAGCGGGTGGTGGCGGCGGCGGCGGCGGCCTATGGCACCGCAAAAGCCACTGCAGTGCATTGATTTAAAGCTCCCGCTTTAAATCAATGATCTGCAGCGGTGTCGCGGGGGGGATTAATAGCCGATAATTTATACCGGAATATCGGTATAAGTTATCGGCTACCGGCCCTAACCTCCACCGATTATCGGTATCGGCCCTAAAAAAAAACTATATCTGTCAATCCCTAATTGGCACCATGAACGCTTTACCTTGTGGCATTTACTTCTTGATTCCTGACATTCTGGATAGGATACGAGACATTTTTGTAGATCCAGCTGAATGTCCGGGCGGTATATCTGCGCACATTCACTTATTAATTTATTTTTGTCCCTTTTTGCATGTTTTGTGTCCACAGGATTGTTAGGATGCAGTAGCCCTTCTGGGTGTCCCTCCTAGCGGTCTAGGGGAGGTGTGTGTGGTGATTAGGTTCCGCACCTCCCTGCTAAAAATCCTTGGTATTCCAGCATGGGCAGGGTACCGACCGTTAATGGGTATGTCAGGAGCATTTGCGGTCCCTTAGTAGCTTCGGCGAAAAGGGACATCGAACCTGGAACCTCGCAAGTACCTTTAAGTCTGGAGACGAAGGGTACGGTTTGTTGGGGGGCCTCTCACCTGTCAGAGAAGGGCTTGTGATAGACTGCATTGTTTGTGCAAATTTTTTTTTAGTGTAACACGTTTTGCACTTTTTCTTGCACTTTGGGTGAATCAAGAGCACGTTCCTTTACTCTTAATAAGAAAAAAAATCTAAGTGAAATACACTTTGCTTCTCTGCTTTTTTGCTTAGATCAGGTGTAGTTTCTGCATCTGGTTTTGGTTGGAAGGTGTCTGTGGTACCCCGCTTCTCGGCCTTGGGGGATTGTCTTTCCTTGTGGAGGGACTTCACCCCCTTGCTGCTATTGGGGAGCGGGCTTAGTCCTCAGACAACGGGTTGCGATACAGTTCTGGAACAGAAAGAGGAAGTTCTGGGTTAAGTTCCGCAAGGACTTCAGTGGCATTGGGGGGCTTTGCCTCCCTCTTCCAAGTTTTGCCATTGGACGAATTTGGGGCTTCCTGTTCTACCCTCAGATGCCATATTTCTGTTGGAATTGCCTGAAGTATGGCCACACCCAAGAAGTTTACACTGCAAGTCGAGCGATCCATTGCAACAGGCGTGGTCAATAGGGTCATGTAGCCTCAAAGTGCAACCGCGACATAATGTGTATCCTCTGCGAAGAGGTAGTACATGATTTTAATTCCTGTCCCCACAAAAAGTTCGGAAAGGGTGAGTCCATGCCTAGGCCACCTAAAGTGGGGATGGGACAGACGACTTTGATGGGAGAAAAGCTCAAACCCCAGATGGCAGATACGAATGGGTACAGGCCCAAGACCTTGGGTGCATCGTCACGAGGCAGTGGCGGAGGATCCTGCGAAGAAGATCTCTCGTAGTAAAGACAAAGGTCATAAGAAAGTGAGTCAAAAGGCCTCACAGACCCCTGTGCAGCCTCCAGAAAAGTCCCGTTCAGCCAAGCCTGAAGAAGAATCCGAGACAAGGGGCCCAAGATGACATCGAGTGAGAGCTGTGCTGAAGTTATGGATAGTACTATTTCTTCAAAAAGACAGAGAGAAGAAGAAGGTGATTCAGAGGAAAGCTGCGTGCCGGAGCTCAGATAAAAGTGATATCAGGGGCGGGGCTACATCGTTCTCAAGCTCTGATCCGCAGAATATTAAAAGTTTGATGACCCCCCAAAAGGGGTTAGAAGGTACGCAGCTGATTGCAGACTTGGTTTCCTCAGGTATAGACTCTGAATCCTCAAAAGAAATGAAGATTGCCTTACTCAATGTGAGGTCCTTAAAGAGCCCTGTTCGCAGGGCTGCTTTATTCTCCTTTCTAGAAAATTGTGACTTTTGACCTTTGTTTTTTTAACAGGGATGTGGATTCCCAAGTAAAATGGACTTGAAAGAAGATTGGAAACTGGGCCCATCCATATGGTCTTGTGCAAATGACTGCCGTTCTGTGGGTGTTGGGCTGCTCTGCCAAAGCCAGTCTTTTTTCATACATACAGTGACTGAAATTGTGTTCGGTAGAGCTGTTTTAATTCATCTATATTTTAATGGACTTTTAATTCGTAGTTTAAATGTGTATGCCCCTCCTGAAAAGCAGGAGCGGGCAGAACTGTTTGAAATTTTACCACTGTTTTGTGTTGGGTCTTCCCCCTGCTGGTAGGAGGTGATTTTAACTGCATACGTGAGCGGAAGCATTGGCAGGGTGGGGATATTAACCGTAAAGACCTTACTTTTTAACTACTTAAACGTTTTATTGATGATTTTAACTTAAAAGATTGCTGGAGGGAGCTCTTGCCGGAGGACCCCGATGCCACATGGTCCAATGGAAGAGTAAGCTCCAGAATCAATTTTATCTTTTCCTCTAAAGCTTTTAAACCCCTGAAATGTTCGCTCGAGCCTAACATCATCTCAGACCACAAGCTTCTCTTGGTGCGCTTGGAGCTAGAAGGGGAACAAAAAGCAAAAAAAGGGCCTCGGGAGACTAAACACCATGCTCCTAGAGGACCCTGATATAAAAGAGGAGTTTGTGCTGACCTACCAGTGTTGGCAATCCCAGAGAAAACCCCAGGAGCCTATGCTGCACTGGTGGGAGGGCATCAAATCTAAAATGTAATATTTTTTTTATCAAAGTAAGCAGAAGGCTAAGATAGAGAAACAACGGTTTTATGTTCTTAACATGCATTTAAATGTACTTTTTAAATTAAAATAAGCTGGAATATATGTGGAAAATTATATTTTAAATCGTAAAACTGAAATAAAACAGGCCATAGAAAAGAAAAGAAACATACCGTATTTATCGGGGTATACCACGCACTGACCTATAACACGCACCCTCATTTTACCAAGGATATTTGGGTAAAAAAAGTTTTTTACCCAAATATCCATGATAAAATGATGGTGCGTGTGTGCGCGTGTATACCCCGATATACCCCCAGGAAAGGCAGGGGGAGAGAGGCCGTCGCTGCCCGCTTCTCTCCCCCTGCCATTCCTGGGGTCTAGAGCGCTGCTGTCGGCCCTTTTCACCCCCTGGTTATCGGCGCCGCTGCCCGTTCTGTCCCCCTGACTATCGGTGCCGGCGCCGATAGCCAGGGGGAGAGAAGCGGCGCCGACAGCCAGGGGGAGAGAAGGGGCCGCTGCCCCGTTGCCTCCCCCCATCCCCGGTGGCATAATTACCTGAGTCGGGTCCGCGCTGCTCCAGGCCTCCGTCTTGCGTCCCCAGCGTCGTTGCTATGCACGGCGCGCCGCGCCGTTCAGCGCATAGCAATGACGCCGGGGACGCACGACGGAGGCCTGGAGCAGTGCGGACCGGACTCAGGTAATTATGCCACCGGGGATGGGGGGAGGCAACGGGGCAGCGGCGCCGGCAATGGGTGCCACTGCCCCTTCTCTCCCCCTGGCTGTCGGCGCCGCTTCTCTCTCCCTGGCTATCGGCGCCGGCACCGATAGTCAGGGGGACAGAACGGGCAGCGGCGCCGATAACCAGGGGGTGAAAAGGGCCGACAGCAGAGCTCTAGACCCCAGGAAAGGCAGGGGGAGAGAAGCGGGCAGCGACGGCCTCTCTCCCCCTGCCTTTCCTGGGGGTGTATCGGCGTATAACACGCACACAGACTTTAGGCTAAAAATTTTAGCCTAAAAAGTGCGTGTTATACGCCGATAAATACGGTAATTTTTAACTCACATGTGCAGCACCTGGAGGAGGGCAAAAAGTGTCATTTTAAATCTAGAAGGTGAATCCGCTCTAAACGGCATGTTGGACACCGTTTTTAACTTCTACCAGTTTCTTTTTAATAAGAAAAATCTTAAAGGGGTACTCCGGTGGTTAAGATTTTTGGCTATATTGCATCTTCTTTTATTGTTCATGTTTTTTGCAATTGACATGTATTATGTGTTTATGTAGCATGTGTCTTTTTTTCTTACCTGTTTGTGGGCCAGGAAGTTCTGAAGTTCTGTGTTGGATCTCTTACTGTTGTCCACATGTTAGGATTAGGCTGTGGACAATATGTCATGGCTTTTTTTTTTCTCTGCTCTTTCAGAACTGCATGAGAGAGATAAGCCCCTCCTGGAGGACACAGGTGTGTATGAGAGAGATAAGCCACGCCCCCTCATCTCCCCCTCCCGGAGGACGCAGGTGTGTATGAGAGAGATAAGCCACGCCCCTCATCTCCCCCTCCAGGAGGACGCAGGTGTGCATGAGAGAAAGAAGCCAGAGCAGGGGGAGAGAGAGGACATACTTCTGCACTGAAAGAAGACAGAGACGATAAGAGTGTTATGTGAAGGGGAGGATAACAAAGTGCACGGGCTGGGGGTGTATGGACTGCAGGGGAATAAATCTCCGACTGGGGATGATTTCTGTGTGTGAAGGAGGGGGACGGGGACTCCTGAATGACACATGCTGGGAGTTGTAGTCCCTGTTATGTGTGTGTATGCTAGTGTTTACAAACCAGTGTGCCTCCAGCTGTTGCAAAACTACAACTCCCAGCGTGCCTGGACAGACTTTGGGTATGCTGGGAGTTGTAGTTTTGCAACAGCTGGAGGCACACTGGTTGGGAAACACTGTACTAGCCTATTCAGCATACACATCATGTTACACCAGTGTTTCCAAACCAGCGTGCCTCCAGCTGTTGTAAAACTACAACTCCCAGCATTCCCTGACAGTCTTTGGGCATGTTGGGAGTTGTTGTTTTGCAACAGCTGGAGGCACACTGATTGGGAAACACTGGCTTGCTTATTCAGTATTTTACGAACAAAGTGCATTGTTTCTCAACCAGGGTGTCTTCAGCTGTATCAAAACTACAACTCCTAGCATGCCTGGACAGCTTTTGGCTGTCCAGACATGCTGGTAGTAGTAGTTTTGCAACACCTGGAGGCACCCTGGTTGGGAAACACTGGTGTATGCCCTATAGAGGTGTGGTGAGCTACAACCCCCAGGAGACTAAAGAGGCAGCATGCTGAAGACTACTAAATGACACATGCTGGGAGTTGTAGTCCCTTTTTTGTGTGTAAACGAGCCGCCCCAAACCAACAAGGCATGTGGCATGCTGGGATTTGTAGTTTTCAGCACAGCAAGAAACCGGAAATAGAAGCAAAGATAGGAAAACAAAGTGGGGGATAACAAGACAACAAAGAATGGAAATACAGTAGCCTAAACAACAAGAATAGAAATGAAACAAAACAAATAGGGTCATAAGTCAAAAACAGAAAAACGCTTTGACCAAGAGGTTTCAGCCCGTAATCTTACTCTGGATGAACTTTTATTCTGTTTGAAAAGCTTTTCTAATGGGAAGGCCTCTAGGGAAGATGGTCTAACCATCAAATTTTATCTAGCTTTTTGGGATAATTTAAAGGTTGATATGATTTTACTATATAAATAAGCTTTTATTGTTAATGAATTGCCCCCTTCCTTGAGGAGGGGGATTGTATCATTACTTTTTAAAAAGGGTGAAAAGCATGGGCTTAAAAATTGGTGCCCTATCACACTTTTAAATGTTGATTACAAAGTTTTAGCCAAAATAATAGCTATCCATTTTAAACCTTTTATTAATAAACTAATTCACCTGAATCAGGTTTGTGGGGTACCGGGAAGGTCTATAGCTGAATCCCTAAATATTTTAAGAGATGTTACGTGGTATTTTAAGGATAGAAATCAAACCAAGGCTATTTTATCCTTAGACTTTGAGAAAGCCTTTGATAGGGTCTTCCATGAATACCTTAAAAAAATGGCAGTGCCTGAAATTATTTTAAGCCGAATAATGCTTTTATATCAAACCTGTTTTAGTCAAATATCTGTTAATGGCTTTTTAACCAGCGGTGTTCCTCTTTTATCTGGTGTCAAACAGGGCTACCCCCGGTCCCCCCTCCTTTTTGTCTGTGCAATCGAACCATTGTTGGCCCTCCTCAGAAAAGACCAGGTGGTAAGAGGCGTACCAACACCTGGAGGAGGGGGGACCCATCTAAAGGTGCTGGGGTATAGGGGTGACCTCACCATACTGTGCCCAGACTCTCAATCCATGAGGGGGGCCTTGAGGAACACCAGCTATTTCTGTGAAGTCTCTGGTTCTAAATTAAATACAGATAAATGTGACTGTTTTTATATGGGCTCCTGGGATTCCTCCAGCACCCCAGGAGTCGTAGTGGAACGGGGTATGATAAAAGTTTTAGGTATTGTTTTTAACCAGGTCAATGATGGGAGCCCTAACTGGGATTCAGCTATAGCTAAGATGGAAAAGAAAATTTCAATGTGGAATCTTAGAAACCTTACTATGGAGGGGAAGATTTTAATAACAAAGATGGTTTTAATCCCAATCATGTTATATGTTGCCTTGGTTTTTCCTCCATCTGTTTTATATATTAAAAAAGGAAAAGTAAAAATTGTTTTTACTTTTTTATGGGGTTTAAAAATGGAGAAATGAAAGCTTGATTTTATGTACAAAAGTAAAGATGATGGCAGGAAAGATGTTCCCAACTATTTTACCTTTTACATTAGGTATTTCTGTTTTAAAATGATTAAAACCAATGGTATTTTTAGCTGCTTTTTAATGTACGCTGCGGGCAAGGTTTTTAAAAGATGGTTTCGCATCCCTCCAAATGCTCCTGTGCTCCTGTTTCCCCCAAAGCATTACGTAGTGTTGGACCGGAGGAAGGTATCGAAGGTCCTCGGGCGGAGTGAGATTACATTGGCAGTATCTAATTAAAGTGGGCCTGCGGTCTGAAAAGTTTTTAACCACAAATATGTTTTTTATGGTCTTTTTAACTGCCCCAATTTTAAGCAACAGATGATCTGTTGGATGATTATTAATTGTTTAAAAAATGCCACCTGGAAAGTAAGGAACATCTTATTTTCTCCTTTTATTGCTGATTTTACTGTTTGTATTTCATTTTTATGTGAACCAGTTTTATGTGTACCTTTTACGATATTGCATTTAAATTTTTTATGGTTTCTTCTTCATTTAATAAAATTTTGTTGAAACCTTATCTGTTCTTATCAGTTTTATTGGTGGATCAGACACCATCGATGTATGACTGGTGAGGACGGGAGCTGCATGGAGGGGCCAGGTGTACCGGGGATGGTTGTCTATGGAATCGGCTCAACGGCTGCCCCGATGTGACCTGCTTCCTTCCGGTCTCGTCATGAGGCTGAGAGGGTCTAGAGCCGAGGTAATTTTGTGCCTCGGGGTGTGGTGACCCTGAGGTGCCAAAGCTCACTGGGTGGTATAACTCATTGAGTGGTATGCCTCTTACCACCTGGTCTTTGTGCATGTTTCTTTTAGTGTGACACATTTGCACTTTGGGTGATAGAGAGCACTTGCCTCGGCTCTTAAAAAACAAATAAAAAAATGCACTGCACCACCCACTCTTTACCTTTTTATGGATACGGCTGGATGACCGGGCAGTGTATCTGCACTCATCCACTTAATTACTTACTTATTTATTTTTGTATGTCACTGTGCCACTTTTATGTGTTTGTTTGTCCGCAGGATTTGTCAGGATGCGGTAGCCCTCCTAGCAGTCTAGGGGAGGTGTGTGTGGCCATCAGGTTCCTCACCTCCCTGCAACCCCTGGGCATCTTGTCTTCGGTCAAGATGCCATCAGTATACGGCTCCTTGGCTGAAACCCTGGTTAATGCATAGGCTTAAGCCAGGGGCATTTGTGGCCCCTTAGTAGCTTCAGCAAAAAGGGGCATCGAACCTGGATCCTTGCTGGCCCGGAGGTGAAGGGTAGGTTTGTTGGGGGGACTCTCTTCTGTTGGAAAAGGGCTTAGCGATAGACCGCATCCTTTGTGCATGTTTTTTTTAGTGTGACACATTTGCACTTTTTCTTGCACTTGCCTCCGCTCTTAAAAAAACAATTTGGTGCTGTCCTTCAGTTGAGATGTACCAGGAAGGAAGTATTAGGGTGACGGTTTTCCCATGGAAGAGTTGTGTGGCTTATAAGATTTTACAAGTCATTTGGTGCTCTCCTTAAGTGGAAATGTACCAGGAAGGAGGGTGCGGGTTACGCTTTTCCCATGGAAGAGTTTTTGTGGCTTATATGATTTTAAATATCATTTGGTGCTCTCCTTAAGTTGAAATGTACCAGGAGAGTAGTATTAGGCTTTTCCAATGGAAGGCTTATATGATGTTAAATGTCATTTGATGCTCTCCTCAAGTTGAAATGTAAAAGAAAGGTCGTATCAGGGTAAGGGTAAGGGTTCAGGTTATCCCATGGAAGAGCTATCTGGCTTTTAAGATTTTAAATGTCGATTGGTGCTTTTCTTAAGTTGAAATCTACCAGGAAGATATTATTAGGGTTAGGATAGAGTCAGGGTTTTCCCATGGAAGAGTTGTGAGGCTTATAAAATTTTACATGTCATTTGGTGCTCCCCTTTAAGTTAAAATGTACTAGGAAGTATCAGGCTTGAGGAGAGGTTTGAGGCATGAGAGATTTAAGGCTTTTCCCATGGAAGATTTGTGTGGCTTACATGATTTTAAATGTAATTTGGTGCTCTCCTTAAGTTGAACTGTACCAGGAAGGTGGTATCTTGATTAGGGTTAGGGTTTTCCCATGGAAGAGTTATGTGGCTTTTAAGGTTTGAAATGTTGTTTGGTGCTCACCTTAAGTAGAAATGTACCAGGAAGGTAGTATCAGTGTCAGGGTTTTCCCATGGAAGAGTTATGTGGCTTTTAAGATTTTAAATGTAATTTGGTGCTCTCCTTAAGTTGAAATGTACCAGGAAGGTCGGGTCCGGGTCCTCCCATGGAAGAGTTGTGTGGCTTATAAGATTTTAAATGTCAATTGTTGCTCTCCTTAAGTTGAAATGTACCAGGAAAGTTGGATATGGGTTAGGGTTAGGGTGTTCCCATAGAAGAGTTGTGTGGCTTATAGGATTTGAAATGTCATTTGGTGCTCTCCTTAATTTGAAATGTGCCAGGAAAGTAGGATTAGGATTAGGGTTAGGGTTTTCCCATGGAAGAGTTGTGTGGCTTATAATATTTTTTATGTCAATTGGTGCTCTCCTTAAGTTTAAAAGTACCAGGAAAGTAAGATATTGGTTAGGGTTTTCCCATGGAAGAGTTGTCAGGCTTACAAGATTTTAAATGTCATTTCGTGTTCTCCTTAAGTTGAAATGTACCAGGAAAGTTGGGTTAGGGTTAGGGTTAGGGTTAGGGTTAGGGTTAGGGTTAGGGTTAGGGTTAGGGTTAGGTTTTCCAATGGAAGACAATGGAAGAGTTGTGTGGCTTATAAGATTTTAAATGTCATTTGGTGCTCTCCTTAAGTTGAAATGTACCAGGAAATTGGGCCAGGGCCAGGGACGGTAGCGACGGGCCTGACCCCATGCACCCCATCCTCAGTCTCTTCATCACCCCATACACATCATGCACTCCATACTCAGTCTCCTCATCACCCCATGCACTCCATCCTCAGTCTCCTCATCACCCCATACAGCCCATGCACTCCATCCTCAGTCTCCTCATCACCCCATACACCCCATGCACTCCATCCTCAGTCTCCTCATCACCCCATACAGCCCATGCACTCCATCCTCAGTCTCCTCATCACCCCATGCACTCCATCCTCAGTCTCCTCATCACCCCATACACCCCATGCACTCCATCCTCAGTCTCCTCATCACCCCATGCACTCCATCCTCAGTCTCCTCATCACCCCATGCACTCCATCCTCAGTCTCCTCACCACCCCATGCACTCCATCCTCAGTCTCCTCATCACCCCATGCACTCCATCCTCAGTCTCCTCATCACCCCATATACCCCATGCACTCCATCCTCAGTCTCCTCATCACCCCATGCACTCCATCCTCAGTCTCCTCATCACCCCATGCACTCCATCCTCAGTCTCCTCATCACCCCATGCACTCCATGCTCAGTCTCCTCATCACCCCATGCACTCCATCCTCAGTCTCCTCATCACCCCATGCACTCCATCCTCAGTCTCCTCATCACCCCATATACCCCATGCACTCCATCCTCAGTCTCCTCATCACCCCATGCACTCCATCCTCAGTCTCCTCATCACCCCATGCACTCCATCCTCAGTCTCCTCATCACCCCATATCCCCCACGCACTCCATCCTCAGTCTCCTCATCCCCCCATACACCCCATGCACTCCATCCTCAGTCTCCTCATCACCCCATGCACTCCATCCTCAGTCTCCTCATCACCCCATATACCTTAAGCACCTCATCATTATTACACAGCTGACACCCCCCCCCCCCCCCCAACCTGGTCCTTCTCATCAACATTAAACCCCCTAATCCCTACACCCCTGACCCCCCTTCTGGTCCTCCTTATCAACAGTACGCTCTCCCAGACCCCCAATCCTCCTTATCATTACACTACTAACATCTTCAACACCCCTCCTGTCCTCTCCCCCCCCCACCCTGCACCCGATCGTCGCTCTCCTCACCTCATCTGCTCAGCGATGCGGCAGTGTGAGGCGGGAGGGTTTGCTGCTCCTGTCGCTTTTGCCGGGGTCGGAGGACATGACACGGGACGTCAGGGGCTTGGAACAGACGTGCGTGCCTGCGCGGGGCACGTCTGTTCCCATCAGCCCCTGGCCTGTCTGTCTCACCCGGCCGGTTTAAAGGTAAATTACTGCTGTCAGCGGCAGGTCCGGGACCTGTTGCTGCAGCATATAGTATGAAGTACTGGCAGGGGCCCAGACTGTGAGGCCCAGGCTGTGACCTAGGCCACTAGGTGGGCCCACTAACACTCTGGGCCCCTGTGCAGCCGAACCGGCTGAACAGGTGATATGTCCGCCCCTGATAGAGGATGTGCATAAGTTACAAGATGACTTGGGTAGACTAAGTGTCTGGGCATCCACTTGGCAAATGAGGTTCAATGTGGATAAATGTAAAGTTATGCATCTGGGTACTAATAACCTGCATGCGTCATATGTCTTAGGGGGGGATTAAACTGGCAGAGTCACTGGTAGAGAAGGATCTGGGTGTACTTGTAGATCACAGACTACAGAATAGCATGCAATGTCAGGCTGCTGCTTCCAAAGCCGGCAGGATATTGTCATGTATCAAAAGAGGCATGGACTCGAGGGACAGGGACATAATACTCCCCCTTTATAAAGCATTGGTACGGCCTCACCTGGAATATGCTGTTCAGTTTGGGGCACCAGTCCATAAAAGGGACACTGTGGAGCTGGAAAGGGTGCAGAGACGCGCGACTAAACTAATATGGGGCATGGAACATCTTAGCTATGAGGAGCGATTAAAGGAGTTACAATTGTTTAGTCTTGAGAAGAGACATTTAAGGGGGGATATGATAAACGTATATAAGTATATTAATGGCCCATACAAAAAATATGGAGAAAAACTGTTCCAGGTTAAACCCCCCCAAAGGACGAGGGGGCACTCCCTTCGTCTGGAGAAGAAAAGGTTTAGTCTAAAGGGGACGACAAGCCTTCTTTACCATGAGAACTGTGAACTTATGGAACAGTCTACCTCAGGAACTGGTCACAGCAGGAACAATTAATAGTTTTAAAACAGGGTTAGATACATTCCTGGAACAAAATAACATTAACTATGTAACTATGGAACTAACTATGTAACTATGCATTTTTGGATATTTTTGTCCTGTTTTGAGGTATACATTTTCCTGCTGCTTCAATATGACTTGATCTACCTGAAATTTTCACTACAGGCCTTAATAGTGGCTGTGACTCGACACAACAACACCAAGTGAGCCCAATTCGGGTGGCTGTTTGTATCTGTATCAATTGTTCTTAGTTACCACCCTATTAGGCGCTCTACCCTTTTTTTCTTTTTTGATGAGAATTTACATTTTTGGGACAATCAGGCCTGGTGCAAGGATTTTTGTCACCCTAGGCGAAAGCTAATTTTGCCACCCGCCCATTGGCTCCTCCCAATGTATGGAAGCACACGTGATGTCAGGATGTTGGACAGACTTGACCTTAGTGATCGCCTCTGTCTGCCTCGGAGGTGGCGCTGCGCAGATTATTATAGTACGCATGGGGTGGGGGTAGCGTGGTAGGGTTTTGCTTGATGGGCAGGTGGTTTGGATGGGTGGGTGCTTCAGATGCTGGCTAACTTTATTGCAGCTGGCAGAGCGGCACCCCCATCAAGAGGGTGCTCTAGGCAGCTGCCTATTTTGCCTATAGGCAGAGCCGGCCCTGAAGATAACCCATATTGCTCTTTAACCCCCTAAGGACCAAGCCCATTTTCACCTTAAGGACCAGAGCGTTTTTTGCACATCTGACCACTGTCACTTTAAGCATTAATAACTCTGGGAGGCTTTTACTTTTCATTCTGATTCCGAGATAGTTTTTTCGTGACATATTCTACTTTATGTTAGTGGTAAATTTTCGCTGATACTTGCATCATTTCTTGGTGAAAAATTCTAAAATTTGATGGAAAAATAGAAAATTTAAAAAATTTTTTACTTTGAAGCTCTCTGCTTATAAGAAAAATGGACATTCCAAATAAATTATATATTGATTCACATATACAACGGGGGACATTTACTAAGAAAGTCTATTTAAAGTCTGTTAATAGACCAGCGTATGTCTCTGTTACTGGTTTAATGTGCGCCAAATTTACGAAAAGTCGCACGGACTTTGATAAATTTGTCTCACGGATTTCCTGCCTCCCCACTCAGTCTAGTTTAGATGCCTGACAGGAAAAGTCTCGGCAGGCTTTAGAAGACGGTCTAATTTAAGTAATTTCGCTCAGGTAATAGTTTAAACTAGTTTTCTTAGCTTTTCAAACACCTTACTCTGTCCTGAGTGATATCATTAATGTAAAAGTCTGTTATTTTTATTATTTGAAATGTTAATTACATTTATAATTAAAGTAAGAAAAATTTAGTAAAAAATGCAATCCCTAATTTAGTCCTCAAATGCGCATGGCGCTCTCTCACTTCGGAGCCCTGTTGTACTTCAAGGAAACTGTTTAGGGCCACATATGGGGCATCTCCATACTCAGGAGAAATTGCGTTACAAATTTTGCGGGTCTTTTTTTCCTTTTACCGCTTGTGAAAATAAAAAGCATGGGACCACAGAAGCATGTTAGTGTAAAATGTTTTATTTTTTTACACTAACAGGCTGGTGTAGCCCCCAACTTTTCCTTTTCATAAGGGGTAAAAGGAGAAAAAGCCCCCCAAAATTTGTAATGCAATTTCTCCCGAGTATGGAGATGCCCCATATGTGGCCCTTAACTGTTTCCTTGAAATACAACAGGGCTCCGAAGTGAGAGAGCGCCATGCGCATTTGAGGACTAAATTAGGGATTGCATAGGGGTGGACATAAGGGTATTCTACGCCAGTGATTCTCAAACAGGGTGCCTCCAGCTGTTACTAAACTCCCACCATGCCTGGACAGTCTTTGGCTGTCCGGAAATGCTTGGAGTTGTTGTTTTGCAACAGCTGGAGGCTCCGTTTTTGGAAACACTGCCGTATGATAAGTTTTTCATTTTTATTGGGGGGGGGGGACAGTGTAAGGGGGTGTATACGTAGTATTTTACCCTTTATTATGTGTTAGTGTAGTGTAGTGTTTTTACGGTACATTCACATTGGCGGAGGTTTACAGTGAGTTTCCCGCAAGGAGTTTGCGCTGCAGCGAAAAATTTGCCGCAGCTCATACTTGAAGCAGGAAGCTCACTGTAAACTTGCCAGTGTGAATGTACCCTGTACATTCACATGGGGGGGAAAACCTCCAGCTGTTTCAAAACTACAACTCCCGGCATGTACTGACAGACAGTGCATGATGGGAGTTGTACTTTTGCAACAGCTGGAGGCACACTGGTTGGAAAACCTTCAGTTAGGTTTTGTTACCTAACTCAGTATTTTCCAACCAGTGTGCCTCCAGCTGTTGCAAAACTACAACTCCCAGCATGTACAGATCGCCGAAGGGCATTTTGGGAGATGTAGTTATGCAACAGCTGGAGGTACACAACTACAACTCCCAGCATGCCTAGACAGCTGTTTTGCAACATCTGGAGGGCCACAGTTTAGAGACCACTGCACAGTGATCTCCAAACTGTGGCCCTCCAGCTGTTTTAAAACTGCAAATCCCAGCATGCCCAAACAGCAAACAGTTGTCTGGGCATGCTGGGAGTTGTAGTTTTGCAACATCTTTAGGGCTACATTTTAGAGACCATTTTAAAGCCCTCCAGCTGTTGCTAGGCAATTCTCCGTCTTCCGTAGAATTCAGGGAGCCGCATCGCCGTCCTCTTCCGCCCACCGATCGCCGCCCGCTGCCGCCTCCGATGGTTAAGTGGACTTCGGCGCCGGTCCTCTGTCGGTTTCCCCGTTCTGCCCAGCCTATTGTGTATGGGCAGAACGGGGAAGCCGAAAGTTGACCCCCCCCCCCCCGCCCCCGATCTGCTATTGGTCGTCTCTTCTAGACCACCAATAGCAGGGATAGGAGGGGTGACACCCCTGCCATCTCCCTCCTATCCCTTCAGGGGGATTGTGGGTTTCTTGGAAAACCCGATCCCCCTTATTTTCCGGGTCACCATAGACCCGCATCTCTCGGGATCAGCTCAAATCGCCGGTGAATTCACACGTGATTTGCTGCGATCGCCGACATGGGGGATGACCCCCCTGGGCATTTGCATGGGGTGCCTGCTGATCGATATCAGCAGTCACCCCAGTCCGGTCCCCGCCCGGCGCGCGGAGGGGACCTAAATTCCCACGGGCGTACAGGTACGCGAATAAGGGCGTATCCATACACCCGTGGTCCTTAAGGGGTTAAGAAATTAGATATCAGCACACACAGTTTTAAGAACGCTTCTCTCTTTCTCATTTGATAAATACTATCTGACATCCATTTGCTTGTGTTCATACATCTGCTTGAATTGGCGGTGTTCCCAGACTTAATTACATCTGAAGTCACTTCTAATATCCACAACCTGTCTGAGAACATCTGCCTATAACAGTGTTTCCCATCCAGGGGGCCTTCAGCTGTTGCACAACTACAACTCCCAATACAATCCCTACAGTGATCATGGTGGGGGCAGCATCATGTCTGGGGGAAACCAGGCACTGCCCATCACCTGCCCAATACCATCCCTACAGTGATCATGGTGGGGGCAGCACCATGTCTGGAGGAAACCAGGCACTGCCCATCACCTGCCCAATACCATCCCTACAGTGATCATGGTGGGGGCAGCATCATGTCTGGGGGAAACCAGGCACTGCCCATCATCTACCCAATACCATCCCTACAGTGATCATGGTGGGGGCAGCATTATGTCTGGAGCAAACCAGGCACTGCCCATCACCTGCCCAATACCATCCCTACAGTGATCATGGTGGGGACAGCATCATGTCTGGAGGAGACCAGGCACTGCCCATCACCTGCCCAATACCATCCCTACAGTGATCATGGTGGGGGCAGCATCATGTCTGGGGGAAACCAGGCACTGCCCATCATCTACCCAATACCATCCCTACAGTGATCATGGTGGGGGCAGCATTATGTCTGGAGCAAACCAGGCACTGCCCATCACCTGCCCAATACCATCCCTACAGTGATCATGGTGGGGACAGCATCATGTCTGGAGGAGACCAGGCACTGCCCATCACCTGCCCAATACCATCCCTACAGTGATCATGGTGGGGGCAGCATCATGTCTGGAGAAAACCATGCACTGTCCATCACCTGCCCAATACCATCCCTACAGTGATCATGGTGGGGACAGCATCATGTCTGGAGAAAACCAGGCACTGTCCATCACCTGCCCAATACCATCCCTACAGTGATCATGGTGGGGGCAGCATCATGTCTGGGGGAAACCAGGCACTGCCCATCACCTGCCCAATACCATCCCTACAGTGATCATGGTGGGGACAGCATCATGTCTGGAGGAAACCAGGCACTGCCCATCACCTGCCCAATACCATCCCTACAGTGATCATGGTGGGGACAGCATCATGTCTGGGGGAAACCAGGCACTGTCCATCACCTGCACAATACCATCTCTACAGTGATCATGGTGGGGACAGCATCATGTCTGGGGAAACCAGGCACTGCCCATCACCTTCCCAATACCATCCCTACAGTGATCATGGTGGGGGCAGCATCATGTCTGGAGGAAACCAGGCACTGCTCATCACCTGCCCAATACCATCCCTACAGTGATCATGGTGGGGGCAGCATCATGTCTGGGGGAGTGTTTTTCCCTGTCTGGGACAAGGAGACCGGTCAGGGTTGAGGGAAAGCAGAATTGAGTGAAGTATGGGGGGGGAGGTGGAATTTGGCAATCTATGTCATGGGTCCAATGCACGTAGACACCCCTCAGTAAAAATCCCACAATGTAATAATATTATCTACAAATCCCTTGAGATCCAAGAAGATTGATGCAGAAATGTATTCAAAGTTCTGTATTAGCCAGAGAGCATTAGCCCACAGAGTTGTCATCCCATGGAGATAAAAGCCTTTCTTCATCACTTATGTAAGCTGAGATTTTATGGAGGAACAGAAGCCGATGAAAGTCTATTTGGATTTCAATTATTAAAGAGCAATAAATAAACAATATTTCTACGGATCATAATACGATGCATTATCTGATTTGACAACACAAGCCGTCTCTGAACGGCAGCTGATTTGTCCATCAGCATTAAAGGGGTACTCCAGTGCTCCAGCATTCTGAACATTTTGTTCAGAACGCTCGGAGCCAGAGGCCGTGATCGTGACGTCATGGCCACGCCCCTTGTGCTGTCACACCACGCCCCCTCCACTCATGTCTATGGGAGGGGGCGCGTCAGCCGACATGCCCCATCCTATAGACATGAATGGAGGGGGCGTGGCGTGATGACACAAGGGTGTGTGGCCATAAAGTCACAACTAGTGTTGCTAGCGAATATTCGCAATGTGAACTTTATTCGCGAATATAGCACTATATATTCGGAATTACGATTTTTTTTTTTTTATCACAGTACACATCACAGTGATCACCCCTCTCTGCTTCCAGCTTGTGTGGTGTAATGAAGGCTCTAATACTACTATGTGAGACTGGCGAGCAAATTTTCGCATATGCGGAAATTTCCATATGCTAATTTTCACATATGCGAATTTTTTATATGTTTATTTTCATATACGCGAAAATTAAGCGCATGCGAAATGTTCGCATATGCGTATTTTAGTGTATGCTTATTTTAATATATGTAAATTTTCGCATTTGCGCTTAATTTTCGCGTATATGCCAATTTTCGTATAGGCAAAATTTAGCATATGCGGAATCTTCGCATATGCGACTTTTCGTGTACACAAATTTATATCTATGCAAATTTTCGTATAAACAAAAATTATCATATGCGAATTTTCGTGTATGCTCATTTTTATATATGCTAATTTTCGCATACGCGAATTTACACATATGCAAAAATAAAACGCGAATATTTCGAATATACGAATCTAGCGAATATATGACGAATATTCATCCATATATTCGCGAATATTCGCGAATTCGAATATGGCCTATGCCGCTCAACACTAGTCACAACCACTGCTGCAGGAACCCAGCGTTTGTTTAGAATGCCGGGTGCTATGGGAAATGGCAGGGGCCCCAACAGCGGGACGCCCGCGATCATACATCTTATGCCCCATACTTTAGAAAGGGGATAAGATTTCTAGCAGCGGAGTATCCCTTTAAAGGGGTTTGTGGGATTTGACAGAGGGTTCTACTTTATTTTTCCAGAAACGGCCATACTTCTCGATGGCTGCGTTTGGTATTGCAGGTCAACCATCCCTGCTCATCAGCTGTTTGACACCCTGTACCATATAGTGTACAGGGCGCTGAACAGCTGATTGGCAGTGGTGGTGGGTGTTGGCACCCCTCTGGTCAGCAATTAGTGGCCTATCCTCTCAATGGGCCGTCATGTTGAAGTTGAGATTCACCAGATGTGTCAGTACACTGGTCCCTCAACATACGATGGTAATCCGTTCCAAATGGACCATCGTTTGTTGAAACCATCGCATGTTGAGGGATCTGTGCAATGTAAAGTATAAGACAGTGGTCTACAACCTGCGGACCTCCAGATGTTGTAAAACTACAACACCCAGCATGCCCGGACAGCCAACGGCTGTCCGGGCATGCTGGGAGTTGTAGTTTTGCAACATCTGGAGGTCCGCAGGTTGAAGACCACTGGTATTGGAGGTTATACTCACGTGTCCCCGCCGCTCCGGACCGTCACCGCTGCCCGGGATGTCGCCTTCCATCGCTGTCGCCGCGTCCCCGAGGTGTCCCCGACGCTCCGGCAAGGCCTCTGCTTCCTCGGTATCCTCGCTCTCCATTGCCGTCATCACGTCGCTACGCACGCCGCTCCTATTGGATGACGGGACAGCGTGCGTAGCGACGTGATGACAACGATGGAGAGCGCCGACGATGCAGGGGATCCCGAAGAGGACGCGCCGGAGCCCCGAGGACAGGTAAGTGATCGTCAGCGGACCACACGGGGCACCGTAAATGGCTATCCGGTGGCAGCTGAAGCAGTCTGCGCTGCCGGATAGGCGTTTATGCGATGGCCCCGACATACAAAAGCATCGTATATTGATGCTGCCTTCAACATGCGATGGCCTCTGAGAGAGCCTAGTGGGATCTACTGCTACAGTACCACATCTTTTGTGTGACAGAACTTCTGCTACAGTAGTTCATCCATATCAAGGTTTGATATATTCCTTTAAGTGGAAAACTTCTCTCTTCTAAAGTGTCATATAAGAGCACCAAATGATGGTAATGATCCAACAGCACCAGAATATATGTGAATAAGGCCTTAAGGGCCCAAGGCCAGCCACTTCCAATGATCTGCCAATTGTCTTAAGTGTGAGGGCGCCTCCTGACTCTCCTCAAACACATGATTTGAAGAGATAAGGTATGTTTAAAAACTCTTGTCAGTTAGGTCATTTCTTTATGTAGTACCCCAGGTGGGAGGTCTGGTAACAGTACTTCATTCTCCATACTCACTACGAATTGTGACTTTTGAAGACCACTGATTTCATCATCATCCACCTACCCTCCCCACCAGGCCAGTGTGCTGGAAACAAAGATTGTGGTGGGCATGGTCAGTTTTGTACCTAGTGCCCCTTGTGCACCTGGTGAGGTGCTGTATCGGTGCCCCCCCCCCCTCCCAAATACATATGGATTAAATACTCTGCCACGCTGTATGGGCTTGATACTGTGCTCCCCTAAATGGATTAAATACTGTGCCCCTAACCTATATAGTCTGGGGGGGGGGGGCAGTATCTAATCCATATAGAGGGAGCATAGTATCTAATTCTAATACATATGGTGGGCACAGGATCTAATCCATATAGGGGCAGTATATTATCTAATTCTAATACATATGGGGGCGTAGTATCTAATTCTAATCCATATGGGTGGGCATAGTATCTAATTCATATGGAAAGTGCACAATATTTAATCCATATGAGGAGGTAACAGAGTATCTAATCCATACATGAATCCATATGGATTAGATACTGTGCCCCCCACTCATATAGATTAGATACTGAATGTATCCCCCATCCCCCACCCTGTATGGATGTAAATCCCATAATGCCTGGAGAGCCACAGGCATTATGGAAGTTGTAGTTTTGCAACAGATAGAGAGCCATGCAGTGGCGTAGCTATAGAGGTCGCAAAGGTCGCCATGGTGATTGATGTGTCAGTATGTATGCATGTATGATTGATGTGTCTGTATGTATGCATGTATGATTGATGTGTCAGTATGTATGCATGTATGATTGATGTGTCTGTATGTATGCATGTATGATAGATGTGTCTGTATGTATGCATGTATGATTGTAAGCGCTGTGGAATCTGTAGGCGCTATATAAATAAAATTATTATTATTAATTATTATTATGTTTGATTGATGTGTCAGTATGTATGCATGTATGATAGATGTGTCTGTATGTATGCATGTATGATTGATGTGTCTGTATTTACGCATGTATGATTGATGTGTCTGTATGTATGCATGTAGGATTGATGTGTCTGTATGTATGCATGTTTGATAGATGTGTCTGTATGTATGCATGCATGATTGGTGTGTCTGTATGTATGCATGTATGATTGATGTGTCTGTATGTATGCATGTATGATAAATGTGTCTGTATGTATGCATGTATGATAGATGTGTATGTATGTATGCATGTATGATAAATGTGTCTGTATGTATGCATGTATGATAGATGTGTCTGTATGTATGCATGTATGATAGATGTGTCTGTATGTATGCATGTATGATAGATGTGTCTGTATGTATGCATGTATGATTGATGTGTCTGTATGCATGCATGTATGATTGATGGGTCTGTATTTACGCATGTATGATAGATGTGTCTGTATGCATGAAGTATGATTGATGTGTCTGTACGTATGCGTGTATGATTGATGTGTCTGTACATATGCGTGTATGATTGATGTGTCTGTATGTATGCTTGATAGATTTGTGTAATACTACAGCTGCAGGTCTGAAGGGGAGACCTGTTGCTGTCAGCATACTTATTTATTTTAATGCTGGGCCCTTAAAAATAAATAAATAATAATAATTTTAAAAAAAGCTAAGGGCAAGCTCTGGCCGCTTTTCCCCCTGCAGGAGCCTCACTCTGGGCCGACAGTTAGTGCAGTAAGATTGGGCAGGTACACTGCCCCCTTAAGAACAGAGGGCTGCTGGGAGCAGACATGCCCCACGCAGGTAAGCACATCTGCTCCAAGCCCCTGACAAGTCCCTGCCTGCGACTGCCGCTACATCCACAGCATCTGCAGAAAAAGCAGCAGCCTCTGCTCCACTCCATTCCCTACAGTCACCAGCTGTATAATCTCCTCTACCTCGCTGCATCCACAGCACCTGGTGAGTGGCAGGCCATGGTGCTGATCTCCAGGAGGGTGAGAGGTTGGGGATGTGTGTATGTATTATAGAATGTGTGTATGTATGATGTATGTATGTATGACAGATGTGGGTATGTATGATAGATAGATAGATGTATATATGATGTATGTGTCTGTATGTATGATGTATGTATGTATGTATGACTGATGTGTGTATGTATGATGTATGATGGATGTGTGTATGATAGATGTATGTATGAATGATAAATGTGTGTATGTATGATGGGTGTGTGTATGTATGATAGATTTGTAAGTGTATGATATATGGGTGTATGATGTGTAGATGTATCATACATCTATCATCATACATATACACATCTACCATACATACACCATTCACATACACATCTATCATACATAAATACATATACTGTACATCAATGCGGAGGGTAGAGGGGCCAGGGGTTGATTGGGTACAGGTCGGATATTGGGCTCTGAGCAGTGGGGCAGTGGAGCCTGGAGCGGAATCTGTGGGTCTAGGGAGAGGGGAAGAGGAGCATGTAGGAGGACATAGGGGGGGGGGGGGTCAAAGGAGCCTGGAGAGGATTTAGAAGTCTGAGAGGTAGAGAGTGGAGCAAAGGAGCAAGGAGGAGGACAGGTTGGATTCAGCTAAACTGAGAAGAAACTGTCTGAGGACATTATTATTATTAGCACAGTGTGTGGCAGGGTTATTTTCAGAGGGTACAGTGTATAGCAGGGTTATATTTTGTGGATTTTAATTGAGGGGCAGTGTGTTATATTCAGGGGGTATAGTGTGTGGCAGTATTATATTCAGGGGGTAAAGTATTTGGCAGGATTATAATGATTTTGTCTTTATACAGAGGATGAGGATCTGGGAGTTGCTAATTCTTCTATCTCCATTGAGAACCCATGAACATTAAGCTACACAATCGGGAAATGAAGAGATAGCCGGCGGCTAAACAAACTTTCAGCCGACAACTATTGAAAGCGTATTGTCGCCTTTTCTGACATGTTCTTGTCAACTTCAACCATCCTGCTGATTCTCATTTGACTTCTCTAAAAACAAAAAATCTCCACCCACAGAATTTTGGAAAGTCTAGAGAATATTGTGGCCATAGATGTAACATAAAGTCCCACCTGGGCCCTGGAACCTAAGGAGGCCTAAAGGTCAATCTACTACATAAAAAGATGCCAGTATTATAAAGGGTATATTGTAGGTAGTGGCCATGACACACATTTTGTAAAGGTTCTAAGAGCTTCACTTTACTCCTCTAGTTGTTCTTAAGAATCCCAGGAGATTAGCAGTTTTTGAGAAAGTCCACCCATCGCATATGGATTAAAGGGGTACTTCACTGGAAAACCTTTTTGTTTTTGTTTTATTCAACTGGTGACAGTAAGTTAAACAGATTTGTAAATGGCTTCTATTTAAAAATCGTAATCCTTCCAGTACTTATCAGCTGCACTATGATCCACAGGAAGTTCTGTTCTTTTTGAATTTCCTTCCTGTCTGACCACAGTGCTCTCTGCTGACACGTCTGTCCATTTTAGGAACTATCCAGAGCAGGAGAGGTTTGCTATGGGGATTTTCTCCTACTCTGGACATTTCCTAAAATGGACAGAGGTGTCAGCAGAGAGCACTGTAGTCAGACAGAAAGGAAATTCAAAAAGAAAAGAACTTCCTGTGGAGCATATAGCAGCTGATAAGTACTGGAAGGATTAATATTTTTTTTTAAATAGAAGTAATTTACAAAACTTTCTAGAGCCAGTTCATTTAAAAAAAAATGTTTTCCAGTGGAGTACTCCTTTAACACCCCGTCCATGGTCAGCCTTTTTCAGACCACATTTCTGTGCCATTCTGCTGTTTGGACCTCTTGACCATATATCTGCACTGACTAGGGTTGCCACCTTTCTTGCAATAAATTACTGGCCATGCTCATTTGCATACTTAATTATATATGCGGGACATCACAGGATACAAATATGCGGGGGGGAAATTTTGTCCTACTCTGACCCCTATAACTTTTTTATTTCTCCTTATAAAGGCTTGTATGAGGCAATTTTTTTTTTTTGCGTCATGGTTTGTAGTTTTTAAAGGGTTACTCCGGTGGAAAACTTTTTTTTTTTTTTTAATCAACTGGTGGCAGAAAGTTAAACAGATTTGTAAATTGCTTATATTAAAAAATAAAAAAATAAAAATAAAAAAAATCATAATCCTTCAAGTACTTATTAGCTGAATACTACAGAGGAAATTATTTTCTTTTTGGAACACAGAGCTCTCTGCTGACATCTCTGTCCATTTTAAGAACTGTCCAGAGCAGCATATGTTTGTTATGGGGATTTTCTCCTACTTTGGACAGTTCTTAAAATGGACTTGAAAGAGCTCTGTGTTCCAAAAAGAAAATAATTTCCTCTGTAGTATTCAGCAGCTAATAAGTACTTGAAAGATAAAAAAAAAAAATAAATGAATAGAAGCAATTTACAAATCTGTTTAACTTTCTGGCACCAGTTGATAAAAAAAAAAAAAAGTTTTCCGCTGGAGTACCCCTTTAACAGTACCATTTTTCTTTTGATGTGACTTTTTGATTTTTTTTTTTTTTATCAAATTCAAGAGTTGCAGTTAGTTACTAACTACAACTCCCAGCATGCCCTGATACAGCCTGTGGCTCAGCAGCTGCCCCAAACGAAAACTACAACTCCAAGCATGTTCGACTATATAGTAGTATATAGTATAGGTCAGTGTTTCCCAACCAGAGGTGCCTCCAGTTGTTGCAAAACTACAACTCCCAGCATGTTGGACTATATAGTAGTATATAGTATAGGTCAGTGTTTCCTAACCAGAGGTGCCTCCAGCTGTTGCAAAACTACAACTCCCAGCATGTTGGACTATATAGTAGTATATAGTATAGGTCAGTGTTTCCCAACCAGAGGTGCCTCCAGCTGTTGCAAAAATACAACTCCCAGCATGTTGGACTATATAGTAGTATATAGTATAGGTCAGTGTTTCCTAACCAGAGGTGCCTCCAGCTGTTGCAAAACTACAACTCCCAGAATGCTGAGAGTTGTAGTTTTGCAACAGCTGAAGACGCTCTGGTTGGGAAACACTGGTATAGGTTATAGTGCAACATTCGGGAGTTGGACGATTGGTTGGATAAATATCGGCCATTGCATTGCCGGTATTCTTGATATAAAAATAAAGGCAAAATACCGGCCAGGTGGCAACCCTAGCAGTGACCAGTAAGTCTATAAGTAGCACTAATAGATTGTGCCTTCAAGTCCTGCCAAATAGCGGAATATCTTGTTCTGTGAATTCCCCAATGAGCAGGAAACATTTATATTTTGTAATTGTGGAAATGTTGTTATAATATTGTATTAGCCAGAGAGCGATTATCCGTAATAGTGTGAGCGTCATCACGTGGAGCTAAAAGCTTCATTACTAATGTAAGGGTGATAATAACATTACATTAGAAGAAGGGGAAAATACTGAGGCCAAGGCATCACGGTGCAAATCATCCGAACTTTAGAGTTAGAATCATTTGAACAAACATGGAGGTTCATTTCTCTGGAACCAAAGAATCTAAATGAAAGGTTATCATAGCCTTGTTCATGTCAATCCCTGTATCTGTATCCCAGTTCATAGGTAAACTAGAATTAATTAAACGGGTACTCCGCTGCCCCAGCGTTCGGAACATTTTGTTCTGAACGCTTGGAGCAGGTGGCAGGGGTCATGATGTCATTTGCCACGCCCCTCGTGGCATCATGCCACACCCCCTCAATGCAAGTCTGCCCAAAAATGCAAGAGAACTCTGGTTAAATAACCCCACCCGAGTTCTGTCAGAGCATTAACTATTCCCTAACCAAGGAGAATAGCAAACTGCTCAGAACATCCTAGTATGTGACTAGCATTTTTTTTACATGGGTGACAGAGGGGTGCAGAGGAATGTACATGGGTGATAGATGGATGCACATGGGTGACAGAGGGGTATAGAAGAATGTACATGGGTGACAGGGGGTGTAGGGGGTGACAGAGGGGTGTAGAGGGTGATAGAGGGGTGTAGATAAGTGTGCATAGTTGACAGGAGTGTAGAGGAGTATACATGAGTAACAGAGGGGTGTAAATGGGTGAAAGAGGGATGTAGAAGAGTGTACATGGGTGATGGGGGTGTAGAGGGTTTTGGGGGTGATAGAGGGGTGTACATGGATGACAGAGGGGTGAAGGGGGTGTAGAGGAGTGTACATGGGTGACAGAGGGGTGTAGAAGAGTATATATGGGTGGCAGAGGGGTGTAGAGGAGTGTACATGGGTGACAGAGGGGTTGTAGAGGAGCGTACATGGGTGACAGAGGTGTGCACATGGGTGACAGAGGGGTGTAGATGAGTGTACATGGGTGACAGGGCGGCGTAGGGGTGACAGAGAGGTGACATGGGTGACAGAGGGGTGTACATGGGTGACAGAGGCATGTAGAGGAGTGTACATGGGTGACAGGGGTGTAGAGGAGTGTACATAAGTGACAGAGGGGTATACATAGATGGCAGAGTGGTGTAGAGGACTGTACATGGGTGACAGGAGTGTATATGTGTGACAGAGGCATGTAGAGGCGTGTACATGGGTGACAGAGGGGTACAGAGTGTAGTAGAGTGTACATGGGGGACAGGGGTGGTGACAGAGGAGTTTACATGGGTGATAGAGGGGTGACAGATGGGTGTAGAAGAGTTTACATGGGTGATAGAGGGGTGACAGATGGGTGTAGAGGAGCGTACATGGGTGACAGAGGGTGTATAAGGTTGACAGAGGGGTGTAGAAGAGTGTACGTGTGTGACAGGGGGCGTAGGGGGTGACAGAGGAGTTTACATGGGTGTCAGAAGGGTGTAGAGGAGTGTACATGGGTGTCAGAAGGGTGTAGAGGAGTGTACATGGGTGGCAGAAGGGTGTAGAGGAGTGTACATGGGTGGCAGAGGGGTGTAAAGGAGTTTACATGGGTGGCAGAAGGGTATACAGGAGTGTATATGGGTGACAGAGGTGTGTAAAAGAGTGTACATGGGTGATGGGGGGCATAGGGGGTGACAGAGGAGTTTACATGGGTGATAGAGGGGTGTACATGGGTGACAGAGGGGTGTAGAGGACTGTACATGGGTGACAGAGGAGTGTACATGGGTGACAGAGGGGTGTAGGGGATGATATAGGGATGTTGGTGGTGTAGAGGAGTGTACATGGGTGACAGAGGAGTGTAGAGAAGTGTACATGGGTGGCAGAGGGGTGTAAAAGGGTGTACAAGGGTGACAGATGGGTGTAGAGGAGTGTACATGGGTGACAGAAGGGTATAGAGGAGCGTACATGGGTGACAGAGGGGTGTATATGGGTGACAGAGGAGTGTAGAAGAGTGTACATGGGTGACAGAGGAGTGTACATGGGTGACAGAGGGGTGTAGAGGAGCGTACATGGGTGACTGAGGGGTGTAGAGGAGTGTACATGGTTGACAGAGGGGTGTATATGGGTGACAGAGGGGTGTAGAAGAGTGTACATGGGTGACAGAAGGGTGTAGAGGAGCGTACATGGGTGGCAGAGGGGTGTATATGGGTGACAGAGGGGCGTAGAAGAGTGTACATGGGTGACAGAGGGGTGTACAGGAGCGTACATGGGTGACAGAGGGGTGTATATGGGTGACAGAGGGGTGTAGAAGAGTGTACATGGGTGACAGAGGGGTCTACATGGGTGATAGAGGGGTGTAGAGGAGTGTACATGGGTGACAGAGGGGTGTAGATGGGTGAGAGGGGTGTAGAGGAGTGTACATGGTTGACAGAGGGGTGTAGAGCAGCGTACATGTCACGATTCGGCTTACAGGTTGTGGATCCACTGTGTCAGCGAGGGATTGGCGTGGACCGTGCTGGTGGACCGGTTCTAAGAGGCTACTGGTGTTCACCAGAGCCCGCCGCAAAGCGGGATGGTCTTGCTGCGGCAGTAGCAACCAGGTCGTATCCACTAGCAACGGCTCAACCTCGCTGACTGCTGAGAAGGCGTGGGACAGAAGGACTAGGCAGAGGCAAGGTCAGACGTAGCAGAAGGTCGGGGCAGGCGGCAAGGTTCGTAGTCAAGATGGATAGCAAGAGTTCAGGTAACACAGGCTTGGACAACACTAAACGCTTTCACTGGCACAAGGCAACAAGATCCGGCAAGGGAGTGCAGGGGAAGTGATGTGATATAGCCAGGGAGCAGGTGGAAGCCAATTAAGCTAATTGGGCCAGGCACCAATCATTGGTGCACTGGCCCTTTAAGTCTCAGAGAGCTGGCGCGCACGCGCCCTAGAGAGCGGAGCCGCGCGCGCCAGCACATGACAGGAGGGGCCCGGGACGGGTAAGTGACTTGGGATGCGATTCGCGAGCGGGCGCGTCCCGCTGTGCGAATCGCATCCCCGACGGCCATGTCAGTGCGGCGCTCCCGGTCAGCGGGACTGACCGGGGCGCTGCAGGGAGAGAGACGCCGTGAGCGCTCCGGGGAGGAGCGGGGACCCGGAGCGCTAGGCGTAACAGTACCCCCCCCCCCTTAGGTCTCCCCCTTTTTTTGTCCGACAACTGCTTAACCTGGGACGAGGACACCGGGAGTGAATGGAGGGTTTCCTCAAAGGCAGGCAGTACAGCAGGAGTGGGAATGGGGAGGGAGGGCAGAGGGTGAAGCTTGGTACGGGGCAGGGTGACACAAGGACGGGGGCCATGAGGAGGCACTGAGGCTTGCCTGACGGGACTGGGAGGGGGGGAGAGGCATCTCTTGTGGCAAGCAGAGTCCCAGTTCTTGATCTCCCCGGTGGTCCAGTCAAGGGTGGGAGAATGAAGCCGGAGCCATGGCAGACCGAGGAGGACCTCAGAGGTACAGTTGGGAAGGACGAAGAACTCAATCCTTTCGTGGTGGGGTCCAATGCACATCAAGAGGGGTTCTGTGCGGTAACGCACGGTGCAATCCAATCTGACTCCGTTGACCGCGGAAATGTAGAGCGGCTTGACGAGACGGGTCACCGGGATGCAGAATTTATTCACAAAAGAATCCAGAATAAAATTCCCAGAGGCACCAGAGTCCAAGTAGGCCACGGCTGAGAGGGAGGAGTTGGCTGAAGGAGAAATCCGCACGGGCACCGTGAGACGTGGAGAAGCAGACTTTGAACCAAGAGACGCCACACCCACGTGAGCTGGGTGCGTGCGTGCGTTTCCCAGACGTGGAGGACGAATAGGGCAATCCACCAAGAAATGCTCGGTACTGGCACAGTACAGACAAAGATTTTCTTCCCTACGGCGATTCCTCTCTTCCTGGGTCAGGCGAGACCGATCCACTTGCATGGCCTCCTCGGCGGGAGGCCCAGGCGTAGACTGCAAAGGATGCTGTGGGAGAGGTGCCCAGAGATCTAAGTCTTTTTCCTAGCGGAGCTCCTGATGTCTCTCAGAAAAACGCATGTCAATGCGGGTGGCCAAATGGATAAGTTCTTGCAGGTTGGCAGGAATCTCTCGTGCGGCCAGCACATCCTTGATGCTACTGGATAGGCCTTTTTTAAAGGTCGCGCAGAGAGCCTCGTTATTCCATGATAATTCGGAAGCAAGAGTACGAAATTGGATGGCGTACTCGCCCACTGAAGAATTACCCTGGACCAGGTTCAGCAGGGCAGTCTCGGCAGAAGAAGCTCGGGCTGGCTCCTCGAAGACACTACGGACCTCAGTGAAGAAGGACTGGACTGTGGCTGTGGCAGGATCATTGCGGTCCCAGAGCGGTGTGGCCCAAGACAAGGCCTTTCCTGAAAGAAGGCTCACTATGAACGCCACCTTAGACCGTTCTGTAGGAAACAAGTCCGACAACATCTCCATATGCAGGGAACACTGAGACAGAAATCCACGGCAGAGTCTAGAGTCCCCATCAAATTTGTCCGGCAGGGACAAGCGGAGGCTAGGAGCGTCCACTCGCTGCGGAGGAGGTGCAGGAGCTGGCGGAGGAGATGGTTGCTGCTGTAGCAGAGGCAGAAGTTGCTGTAACATGGCGGTCAACTGCGACAGCTGCTGTCCTTGTTGGGCAATCTGCTGCGATTGCTGAGCGACCACCGTGGGAAGGTCAGCGAGACTTGGCAGCGGCACCTCAGCGGGATCCATGGCCGGATCTACTGTCACGATTCGGCTTACAGGTTGTGGATCCACTGTGTCAGCGAGGGATTGGCGTGGACTGTGCTGGTGGACCGGTTCTAAGAGGCTACTGGTGTTCACCAGAGCCCGCCGCAAAGCGGGATGGTCTTGCTGCGGCAGTAGCAACCAGGTCGTATCCACTAGCAACGGCTCAACCTCGCTGACTGCTGAGAAGGCGTGGGACAGAAGGACTAGGCAGAGGCAAGGTCAGACGTAGCAGAAGGTCGGGGCAGGCGGCAAGGTTCGTAGTCAAGATGGATAGCAAGAGTTCAGGTAACACAGGCTTGGACAACACTAAACGCTTTCACTGGCACAAGGCAACAAGATCCGGCAAGGGAGTGCAGGGGAAGTGATGTGATATAGCCAGGGAGCAGGTGGAAGCCAATTAAGCTAATTGGGCCAGGCACCAATCATTGGTGCACTGGCCCTTTAAGTCTCAGAGAGCTGGCGCGCGCGCGCCCTAGAGAGCGGAGCCGCGCGCGCCAGCACATGACAGGAGGGGCCTGGGACGGGTAAGTGACTTGGGATGCGATTCGCGAGCGGGCGCGTCCCGCTGTGCGAATCGCATCCCGACGGCCATGTCAGTGCGGCGCTCCCGGTCAGCGGGACTGACCGGGGCGCTGCAGGGAGAGAGACGCCGTGAGCGCTCCGGGGAGGAGCGGGGACCCGGAGCGCTAGGCGTAACAGTACATGGGTGACAGAGGGGTGTAGATGGGTGACAGAGGGGTGTAGAGGAGTGTACATGGTTGACAGAGGGGTGTATATGTGTGACAGAGGGGTGTATATGTGTGACAGAGGGGTGTATATGTGTAACAGAGGGGTGTAGAAGAGTGTACATGGGTGACAGGGGAGTATAGGGGATGACAGAGGGGTGTAGCCGGTGACAGATGGGTGTAGAGGGGTGTACCTGGGTGACGGGGGTCAGGGGTGACAAAGGGACAGAGGGGTGAATAGGGGTGGATATGGGTGACAAAGATGTGGTCAGAGGGGTGGACAATGGAGGGTGAACATGGGTGACAGTGGGATGGACAGGGGTGACAGAGGGGCGAATAGAGGGGAGTCCAAGGTGGACATGGATGACAGGAGGGTAAACATGGGAGACGGGGTCAGAAGGGTGAACAAAGGTGACAAGGGGATAAAAGAGGGGTGGACAGGAGTGACAGAGAGTGGTGGACTGGGGTGACAAGGGGACAGAGGGGTGAATAGGGGATGGACATGAGTGACCAAGGGGTAGACTGGAAGGGTCAGAGGGGTGGACAGGCGGGGTGAACATGGGTGAAAGGGGGATGGACAGGGGTGACAGAGGCTTGGCCAAGGTGGACATGGATGACAGGAGGGTGGAGATGGGGGGGGTGAATAGGGGTGACAGGGGGTGGAAAAGGATGACAAAGCCGATAAAAGAGGGGTGACAAAAGGATAGAGGGGTGAATAGGGGCTTGACAGGGGGTAGACTGGGGGTGGGGTGGACAGGGATGGTGAACATGGTTGGTCCCCCCCAGTGGAAAAGGTGTATATGAATGACAGGAGGGTGGACATGAGTGATGGGAAGGTTGACATGGGTGACGGGGGTGGGTGGACATGGGAGACGGCGGGGGTGGACATGGGAGACGGGGGGGTGGACAGGGTTGAGAAGGGGTAACAGAGGTGTAGAAAGGGTACAGTACCTTAAGCAAGAAGGCACTTGAATCCGGCGCAGCTTCCACGGCGAGTACCATAGCATCTTCCCCTCTCCAGAGTAGCAGGGCACCATTTTTGGCTTGAGACTCACTCAAAGGGCTTCCCTTCCCCCCTGCCGCGCAGTGAGTCACAGGCCAAAATTAAAGGGAAATTAGAAGGAAATTAAAATAAAATTATTTATGGCAAAATCGTGTGGTACCCGAGTGTTGGGAATCACTGTGGTAAGCAATGCTTCATTAAAAAAGAAATATATAAGGAAACCCAAACATGCATAAGACTACTTTTCAAGATATTTAGTCTTGAGTAGAATGCCAAAAGACAAATAATTTTATAGGCTGCATAATATTCCACTAAGATGAGATAAGATATACCCCAACAGGCAATACAATACTTAATATAAAGACATGAACCCTATCAAAGAAGATAATACCTTCTTGGTACATTTTAACTTAAAGCGTACCTGTCATAGTGCAAAAAAAAAAGAAAAAAAGTCATATGTTACTCAGGTCCCAATCCTGATCATGTGCATATAATTTTTATGTGTCTCGGACCTATATATCCAGAGATATAAGCATTTATCTGCTGGTGAGTTACTTTTTCATTGTGCAGGCTGGAGGGGCGTGTCAGTCTGTCTCCCTCACAGGAGCAAGCCTGGGTAGTCAGCCAATCAGTACTCTCTACTCTGTAACCCTTTCCTCTCTGGTTTTCTGCTGTGTCATGTTACACAGAGAAATATACTTGGAGCTTGCCTGCAGTATTCAGAAGACATTATGGTGAATTCATAACAGGATAAAATGTATAAATATAAGAATAGATCTTTATAAAATTAGTGCAAGGAATTTTTAGATAAAAGTGCAGCATTTTTATGAATACATGTTCTATCTGTTTTATCTTCTCCTAGTAAAGCTGGATGCTAATCAGCATAGCTGTCACTATGTGTGTCATTCATCTTTCACAGACTCCCTAATGTCTGATCAACTTCTTTGTCATTTAGGAGTCCAAGAAAGCTTTGACTATTTCAGCATGCTGGGAGTTGTAGTTTAGTAACAACTGAAGCTGCAGTGTTTGTAAATAACTGTGTTAGAGCAGTGTTGCCTCCAGCTGTTGTAAAACTACAGCTCCCAGCATGTCCACACATCCTTTATCTGTAGTTTTGCATACACTCAATAGAAATCTCCTATACTGGATACCGGTATGCTTTACGGACGGTATCCAGTATGCTGTAAAATCTAGACTAGTCTGTCTGGCTAAAAGACAGGCGACCCCTAGTGGCGGCTATTTTGAGCTTGAATTTCAGGTGAAAATGTAAAAAAATTTTAACAGGTGTATATTGTGAAATGTCATATTTTAATGAGTCCTGCAATATATGAAAAGTTTTTAACAATGACAGTGCCTCTTTAACCCCTTAAGGACCCAGCCAATTTTCACTGTAGGACACGGCCATTTTTTGCACATCTGACCACTGTCATTTTAAACATTAATAACTCTGGGATGCTTTTACCTTTCATTCTGATTGCGAGATAGTTTTTTCGTGACATATTCTACTTTATGTTAGTGGTATTTTGTCGATACTTGCATCATTTCTTGGTGAAAAATTCCAAAATTGAAAATTTTGCATTTTTTTTTACTTTGAAGCTCTCTGCTTATAAGGAAAATGAATATTCCAAATAAATTATATAATGATTCACATATACAATATGTCTACTTTATGTTTCCATCATAAAGTTGACATGTTTTTACTTTTTGGAAGACATCAGAGGGCTTCAAAGTATAACAGCAATTTTCCGATTTTTCACAAAATTTTCTAAATCGAAATTTTTCAGGGACCAGTTCTGTTTTGAAGTGGATTTGAAGGGCCTTCTTATTAGAAATACCCCACAAATGACCCCATTATAAAAACTGCACCCCTCAAAGTATTCAAAATGACATTCAAAAGGTTTGTTAACCCTTTAGGTGTTTCACAGGAATAGCAGCAAATTGAAGGAGAAAATTCAAAATCTTCATTTTTTACACTCGCATGTTCTTGTAGACCCAGTTATTGCATTTTTACAAGGGGTAAAAGGAGAGAAATCTTCCTAAAATGTGTAACCCAATTTCTCTCGAGTAAGAAAATACCTCATATGTGTATGTCAAGTGTTCGGCGGGCGCAGTAGAGGGCTCAGAAGCGAATGAGCGACAGTGGAATTTTGGAGAGTGAGTTTTTCTGAAATGGTTTTTGGGGGGCATGTCACATTTAGGAAGCCCCTATGGTGCCAGAACAGCAAAAAAAAAAAACACATGGCATACTATTTTGTAAACTACACCCCTCAAGGCACGTAACAAGGGGTCCAGTGAGCGTTAACACTCCAAAGGTGTTTGACGACTTTTCGTGAAAGTTGGATGTGTAAATGATTTTTTTTTTTCACTAAAATGCTAGTTTTCCCTCAAATGTTAAATTTTTACAAGGGGTAATAGGACAAAATGCCCCCCAAAATTTGAAACCCCATCTCTTCTGAGTATGGAAATACCCCATGTGTGGACGTCAAGTGCTCTGCTGGCGCACTACAATGCTCAGAAGAGAAGGATTGCCATTGAGCTTTTGGGAAAAAAATTGTTTGGAATGGAATAGATGTCCCTGATAATTAGGGGTAGTCCTTTCCAGGAATGGTGAATTCTATTAAAAATTTTGGACAATCCTTTTACGATAAGCTCACAACAAAGTTTCCCCCTGCTTGAATCACCTGCAATTATTTGCTACTATGAGATATTCTGGCAGTAAGTGTTCAATTTCCCTGCAGCATACCCACAGGTGAATTGAAGTATTACACAGTGCACATTCATATCAATGGTCTGTCTATGTAATGCAGAAGAAGACAGATACTTCAGGTATTCGAAGTATGTTCTTGCTGTCACCCTTCTGGCCAAAATATGAAAATCCCGAAGAGGACCCCTCTCTGGTAATTCAGAATTCCTAAATAAGATGTATGAAAAAAAATTCTAACCTGGACAACCCCTTTACTATATTTGCTTCAAGTTTAGTACATTTTTTGAATGTTGGCAAATACCCTAATGCATTCAATAGTTTATCCATGATACTGTTCATCCTGAGCCTTCAGGTCCTTTTTATTTAGGACAAAAATAGACTTCCCACCAGAGTGTCAAAAGAAATATAGGAAGTGCCTAAATAAAATATAACTTTTAATGTAATCAGATTAAAATACACCAAAATGTGAACCCTCTTTAGTGAAGTATCATGGCACCTAAATGTGCCTCTTGCACTAAAAATTATACTGATGGTACCTATGTACTGCTACCCAACACGTTTCCACTGTTATTTACAGTTTCATCAGGGGAAAGTTGGTACCTTAGTACAAGACAAAGTACAATATGCACAACATATAAAATATAATGTGAGGTCACTGCAACCAGACTGCTAATAGATCACCAATCTAGCAGTCTGTGCTTAGAATAAGTAATACCGGATATCCAAAGAGGCATCTGAAAAAGAAAAAGAACAATGCCGTCCATCAGGATGCCCTCCAGGTACTGATAGCATATAGGAATAATATAGAGACCATCCTACCTAGTCTCCTCTTCAATAACCTAGGAGTAAAACACATAGTACATGGTACAAATTAGGATTGAGGTCCCTATATAAAAACCTGTAAGAAAAAGAATGCGAGCCAGTGTATATTACTCACGATTAAGAAGCCGGTACGTTGTGCGAGCTGGAGCGCACCTGCAGTGGCAGAGAGCCTCACAATAAGGGCTTCTTCACGCTCTGCCCGCTCACCGCTGGCGCCCGAGTTATATTCGGAATGCCGGCGGTCACGTGACGCCTATTCCGGTCAGCTGATCCACTGAAAACCGGAAGTACGTCAGCGCTGTATGACACATCTCCCGGTCAGCAGGTACGCTTAGATCGGAGTATGTGTCATATGATACGCTCCGGTCAGCAAATTCGCCCGACCGGAATTACGTAATCCCGCTGTCAAAAACCACAACAAGCGCTTATAAGTAGAGCACAGAATGATCGTGCATGCGCCGATTCGGCTCAATACTTATTATGATGTATTAGCAGTATGATCTATTAGCAGTCTGGTTGCAGTGACCTCACATTATATTTTATATGTTGTGCATATTGTACTTTGTCTTGTACTAAGGTACCAACTTTCCCCTGATGAAACTGTAAATAACAGTGGAAACGCGTTGGGTAGCAGTACATAGGTACCATCAGTATAATTTTTAGTGAAAGAGGCACATTTAGGTGCCATAATACTTCACTAAAGAGGGTTCACATTTTGGTGTATTTTAATCTGATTACATTAAAAGTTATATTTTATTTAGGCACTTCCCATATTTCTTTTGATATTCTATTGCTGGGAATCATTACTTGAATTATCTATGCCCTCTGTGTGGATTTACTTATACACAGTCAGTTTTCATTTTCTTCCCACCAGAGTGCAATGTAAAACCATACTTGTGGTGCGACTGATCCGCACTTGATAGATAAGGTTCAGGCCATTACATGACACCTCTCTATATATTCCGTGTACACAGCAAACATTTACTCTACGAACCTTTCACCAGGCCTGATCATTACAATTAGCTTGATCTAGGGAAGCCGGCAGCCGGCACAATGTACTTGGCAGAGATACAAGGTAAATGTTCCACTGTTATCTGTAGTACAGACCCTATAATTCCCTTAATACTACTTAAAGGAATAAGTGCCAAGCCATGGAAAGAGTCTGCAAGACTTTATACAAGTTTCTCACACAAGAATATAGCATTCTCTCAGAGCAAACAAGGGTCCTGGTCCTCCTTGTATAGCTTTAGGAGTTAAATAGCAGTGACAACTGGGCCTTAAAGGGGTACTCCGGTGGTCAACATGTTTTTCTGTTTTTGACTTACCCTATTTGTTTTGTTTCATTTCTATTCTTGTTGTTTAGCCTACTCTATTTCCATTCTTTGTTGTCTTTTTATCCCCCACTTTGTTTTTCTATCTTTGCTTCTATTTCCTGTTTCTTGCTGTGCTGAAAACTACAAATCCCAGCATGCCACATGCCTTGCTGGTTTGGGGCGGCTCCTTTTTTTTTGTTTGTTTGTTCCACCCTTTACCCATCCTACAATTTTCCCGGGTCGGCCCCCTTATACACAGCACACTAATATAATCAGCCCTGGTTAGGATACACTGGCATACACACACAAAAGGGACTACAACTCCCAGCATGTGTCTTCAGTCTGTGATATAACACCAGCATGCTGCCTCTGTAGTCTCCTGGGGGTTGTAGTTCACCACACCTCTGTAGGGCATACACCAGTGTTTCCCAACCAGGGTGCCTCCAGGTGTTGCAAAACTACAACTCCCAACATGCCCTGACAGCCTTTGGGCATGCTAGGAGTTGTAGTTTTACAACAGCTGGAGGCACACTGGTTGGGAAACACTGGTGTAACATGATGTGTATGCTGAATAGGCTAGAACAGTGTTTACCAACCAGTGTACCAAAGTCTGTCAGGGCATGCTGGGAGTTGTAGTTTTGCAACAGCTGGAGGCACACTGGTTTGTAAACACTACATACACACACAACAGGGACTACAACTCCCAGCATGTCATTCAGGAGTCCCCCCCTCCCCCTTCACATATAGGGGGAGATTTATCAAAACCTGTCCAGAGGAAAACTTGCCCAGTTGCCCATAGCAACCAATCAGCTTGTTGCTTTCATTTTTATAAAGGCCTGTGAAAAATGAAAGAAGCAATCTGATTGGTTGCTATGGGCAACTGGGCAAGTTTTCCTCTGCACAGGTTTTGATAAATCTCCCCCATAGAGATCATTCCCAGTATGAGATTTATTCCCCTGCAGTCCATACATCCCCAGCCCGTGCACCCTGTCATCCTCCCCTTCAGATAACACTTATCTTCTCTGTGTTCCTTCTCCTGTGCAGACCTGTGTCCTTAGAATACAGAGCAGGGGGGAGGGGAGGTGAGAAGCTGTGTACTCAGCGGGATGAGATGAGGGGGCGTGGCTTATTCTTCTAATGCATAGAGGGGGAAAAAAAAAAGCTGTGACATCTTGTCCACAACAGACTCAGAACTGTGGACAACAGTAAAAGAAAAGCCTCTGAACTACAGAACTTCCTGTCCAACAAACAGGTAAGAAAAACACACACATGCTGCCAAAACATATAACACATGTATATTGCAAAAAAACTAAACTTACAAAGAAGATGCCATATAGTCAAAAAAAAATTAACACCGGAGTACCCCTTTAAGGGAATCTAAGGGTTGGGGCCCAGTGCCGAAGAAGGAATCTCCGCTTGTGAACATACCCTAAACGAGTAGCATGGGCATCAGTAAAGTTGGGGACAGGTGGAACACATCCCTCAGATGAACTGACGTGGTGTTGATTCTCTGATGACGCCCCCACTCAACTGTGCCCACGGGATAATTTAGGATAATGGGTGGCATGATGATGCCAAGCAGGCAAGTGAGCCTGTTTCCATTGCCTGACGCTTGGCTGCTTAGTTTATTTCCAGTGCCGCACGCTGATGGAACAGGTGGGTAAAATAGGAGGACTCTGAGATAATGTTCCCGTATGCCAAATTTATCAAATGGCATACTGTTACGCCTAGCGCTCCGGGTCCCCGCTCCTCCCCGGAGCGCTCACGGCGTCTTTCTCCCTGCAGCGCCCCGGTCAGTCCCGCTGACCGGGAGCGCTGCACTGTCATGGCCGTTGGGGATGCGATTCGCACAGCGGGACGCGCCCGCTCGCGAATCGCATCCCAGGTCACTTACCCGTCCCGGTCCCCTGCTGTCATGTGCTGGCGCGCGCGGCTCCGCTCTCTAGGGCGCGCGCGCGCCAGCTCTCTGAGACTTAAAGGGCCAGTGCACCAATGATTGGTGCCTGGCCCAATTAGCTTAATTGGCTTCCACCTGCTCCCTGCCTTTATCTGACCTCCTCCCATGCACTCCCTTGCCGGATCTTGTTGCCTTGTGCCAGTGAAAGCGTTTAGTGTGTCCAAAGCCTGTGTACCTGAACTTCTGCTACCCATCCTGACTACGAACCTTGCCGCCTGCCCCCGACCTTCTGCTACGTCTGACCTTGCCTCTGCCTAGTCCTTCTGTCCCACGCCTTCTCAGCAGTCAGCGAGGTAGAGCCGTTGCTAGTGGATACGACCTGGTTGCTACTGCCGCAGCAAGACCATCCCGCTTTGCGGCGGGCTCTGGTGAAAACCAGTAGCCTCTTAGAACCGGTCCACTAGCACGGTCCACGCCAATCCCTCGCTGACACAGAGGATCCACTACCTGGAAGCTGAATCGTGACAGTAGATCCGGCCATGGATCCCGCTGAGGTGCCGCTGCCAAGTCTCGCTGATCTTCCCACGGTGGTCGCTCAGCAATCGCAGCAGATTGCCCAACAAGGACAGCAGCTGTCGCAGTTGACCGCCATGTTACAGCAACTTCTGCCTCTGCTACAGCAGCAACCATCTCCTCCGCCAGCTCCTGCACCTCCTCCGCAGCGAGTGGCCGCTCCTAACCTCCGCTTGTCCCTGCCGGACAAATTTGATGGGGACTCTAAACTCTGCCGTGGATTTTTGTCTCAGTGTTCCCTGCATATGGAGATGTTGTCGGACTTGTTTCCTTCAGAACGGTCTAAGGTGGCGTTCGTAGTAAGCCTTCTTTCAGGAAAGGCCTTGTCTTGGGCCACACCGCTCTGGGACCGCAATGATCCTGCCACAGCCACAGTCCAGGCCTTCTTCGCTGAACTCCGGAGTGTCTTCGAGGAGCCAGCCCGAGCTTCTTCTGCCGAGACTGCCCTGTTGAACCTGGTCCAGGGTAATTCTTCCGTTGGCGAGTACGCCATACAATTCCGTACTTTTGCTTCTGAACTATCCTGGAATAATGAGGCTCTCTGCGCGACCTTTAAAAAAGGCCTATCCAGTCGCATCAAGGATGTGCTGGCCGCACGAGAGATTCCTGCCAACCTCCAAGAACTCATCCATTTGGCTACCCGCATTGACATGCGTTTTTCTGAGCGACACCAAGAGCTCCGCCAGGAAAAAGACTTAGATCTCTGGGCACCTCTCCCACAGCATCCTTTGCAGTCTTCGCCTGGGCCTCCCGCCGAGGAGGCCATGCAAGTGGATCGGTCTCGCCTGACCCAGGAAGAGAGGAATCGCCATAGAGAAGAAAATCTCTGTCTTTACTGTGCCAGTACCGAGCATTTCTTGGTGGATTGCCCTATCCGTCCTCCACGCCTGGGAAACGCACGCACGCACCCAGCTCACGTGGGTGTGGCGTCTCTTGGTTCCAAGTCTGCTCCTCCACGTCTCACGGTACCCGTGCGGATTTCTTCTTCAGCCAACTCCTCCCTCTCAGCCGTGGCCTGCTTGGACTCCGGTGCCTCTGGAAATTTTATTTTGGAGTCGTTTGTTAATAAATTCAGCATCCCGGTGACCCATCTCGTCAAGCCGCTCTACATTTCCGCGGTCAACGGAGCCAGATTGGATTGCACCGTGCGTTACCGCACAGAGCCCCTCCTCATGTCTATTGGACCCCACCTTGAGAGGATTGAGTTCTTCATTCTCCCCAACTGTACCTCTGAGGTCCTCCTCGGTCTGCCTTGGCTCCGGCTTCATTCCCCCACCATTGATTGGACCACCGGGGAGATCAGGAACTGGGACTCTGCCTGCCACAGGAAGTGCCTCTCCCCCCCTCCCAGTCCCGTCAGGCAAGCCTCTGTGCCTCCCCATGGCCCCCGTCCTGGTGTCACACTGCCCCGTGCCAGGCCTCGCCCTCTGCCCTCCCTCCCCATTCCCACTCCTGCTGTACTGCCTGCCGTTGAGGAAACCCTCCATTCCTTCCCGGTGTCCTCATCCCAGGGGAGGCAGTTACCGGACAAAGAGAAGGGGAGACCTAAGGGGGGGGTACTGTTACGCCTAGCGCTCCGGGTCCCCGCTCCTCCCCGCAGCGCTCACGGCGTCTTTCTCCCTGCAGCGCCCCGGTCAGTCCCGCTGACCGGGAGCGCTGCACTGTCATGGCCGTTGGGGATGCGATTCGCACAGCGGGACGCGCCCGCTCGCGAATCGCATCCCAGGTCACTTACCCGTCCCGGTCCCCTGCTGTCATGTGCTGGCGCACGCGGCTCCGCTCTCTAGGGCGCGCGCGCGCCAGCTCTCTGAGACTTAAAGGGCCAGTGCACCAATGATTGGTGCCTGGCCCAATTAGCTTAATTGGCTTCCACCTGCTCCCTGCCTTTATCTGACCTCCTCCCATGCACTCCCTTGCCGGATCTTGTTGCCTTGTGCCAGTGAAAGCGTTTAGTGTGTCCAAAGCCTGTGTACCTGAACTTCTGCTACCCATCCTGACTACGAACCTTGCCGCCTGCCCCCGACCTTCTGCTACGTCTGACCTTGCCTCTGCCTAGTCCTTCTGTCCCACGCCTTCTCAGCAGTCAGCGAGGTAGAGCCGTTGCTAGTGGATACGACCTGGTTGCTACTGCCGCAGCAAGACCATCCCGCTTTGCGGCGGGCTCTGGTGAAAACCAGTAGCCTCTTAGAACCGGTCCACTAGCACGGTCCACGCCAATCCCTCGCTGACACAGAGGATCCACTACCTGGAAGCCGAATCGTGACACATACGACCTTTGGTGAATTTGCTGCAGGAAGGTTTATTCTTAGACGACTTTCACACCTATAATAGCACATATACTAGTAAACTATTGATGAATGCCCCTCACTATCTCATACATAGAAAATTGTCGGAGCTATGTTAACATGACATATACTGTATATTCCTACTTTTTTAACATAGAAAGTAGGAAATTATTTTTTATTTTAAATTATATGTGAGATCTCGGTATGTACAGGCTGCCTAAGAGTGATAGGAGTGTGGTTGCAGCAATCACACTCCCATCACCTTCAGATCTCAGCATGTACAGGCTACCTGAGTATGTAAAGGTTTTGTGAGAGTGCTAGGACTATGTTTGCAGCTCTCACACTCCTACCTGCATTACTCTTAGGCAGTAAGTACATGCACATCCACTTTGTACAGTTGCCAGCTGGTATTAGTGAGAATATTGAAGGGGGAGGCTGGGTGTGATTGGGCATGACTGAGGGTGTGGTTTAGGGCATGACTTAGGATGTGGTTGAGGGTGTGGCTGGGGATATGGGCTCTAGCCTCAGTTGTTTTAGAGACCTAGCAATGCCCCTAATGGGAGGCAAATGGGGGGGGGGGGGGAGATGTATCAAGCCCTCTGCTGAGAAAAAGTTGACCAGTTGCCCATAGCAACCAATCAGATCACTTATTTCAGTTTTCAGAGGCCTTTTCCAGAATTAAAGAAGAGATCTGATTGGTTGCTATGGACAACTGGTCAACTTTTTCTTTGCACAAGTTTTGTTAAATCCCCCCCTTGGTGTTGTTAATGAAAGGGACTTGTTGTTACCAATGGGAGATCCATAGGGTTACTAACAAGAGGCACATGAAGCTATTGATGGGAAACACATAGGGGGGGATTTATCAAAACCTGTCCAGAGGTAAAGTTGCTGAGATTCCCATAACAACCAGTCAGATCGCTTCTTTCATTTTTCACAGGCCTTTTCAAAAATGAAAGAAGCGATCTGATTGGTTGTTATGGGAAACTCAGCAACTTTACTTCTGGACAGGTTGTGATAAATCTCCCCCATAGGGTTTGTAAAGGGAGGTACACTGGATTACTAATAGGAAGCATATATGGTTACTTATAAGTTACAAATGGGAGTAAAGGAGGCACAATAAGTTACAAATGGGAGTATTTAGGGTTACTAAGGGAAGACATTTAAAGTTACTAAAAGTAGGCACATGAGGTTGGGTTGGGTTAGGTTATTAAAAGTAGGCACATGCGATTACTAATGGGGTGCACATGGGGTTTCTAATGGTAGACATATAAGGTTGCTAATAGGAAACACATAAGGTTACCAGTGGAAAGCATATGGGTTACTAATGAGAGGTATGTGAAGTTACTAATGAGGGAATATAGGGTTATTTATTAGGAAGCATATGGATTTACTTATGGAGAGCAAAAGGGGTAACTAATGGGAGACACATGGGGTTGTTAATGGGAGGGATATAGGGTTACTTATGGGAGGGACATAGGGTTACTAATGGGAAGCATATAGGGTTATGAATGGAAGGGACATGGGGTTACCAATGGGAGATATATGGGGTTATCAGTTAGAGGCACATGGGTTTATTAATGAGAGACACATTGGGCCACCAATGGGAGGTACATGGGGTTATTAATGTTTATTAATGGCTTTTTATTTCTTTTTTAAGGAGCACTCCAGCCTAAATTAACTTTACCCCTTATCCCCTTACACCCTATCGCAGGGGGCCCGAACATTTGGACTCCCTGCGATCTCTGGAACGTATTGCAGACGGCACGAGCTCCATTCATTTTTATGGGAGCGCTGAAAAGACCCAAGAACAGCACTTGGGCATCTCCAGCACTCCCATAGAAATGAATGGAGCGTGTGCCATCTACCGGTAGATGATACGTGCTCCTGACTGAGAGATCCAGAGATCCCAGGGGGTCCCAGAAGTCGGATCCCCCATGATCAGCTACTTATCCCTTATCCTGTGAAGAGAGGATAGGTTAATTTAGGCTGGAGTTCTCCTTTAATAATATAGAGAAATCTAAAATAGCCCGATAGAGAGCATAGTGTATGGCAGGTTATTTGAAATTCGGTATCAGAATAATCTCCAACTCCTATAAAGATATAAGAAATTAAGCCAAATTCTTGACGTAAGAGGACTCTTACATTTGCCACAAAAAACCTCTGTATAATCACCTGCCAATAAGTATGTAACAATGTCATTTTTATAACTTCTCCCCATTTATACTAGAACAATGGCACAATCACTTCTATAACCCAATTGTTTCCTGTTACCTGCGTCTCATACGGTTTATCGCTTCCACACCTGCAATGACATCCGGTGTTTCCTCCATTCTTCTATGGACGGTTACAATGTGTTCTAATAACAGAAACCAGAAAAAGCATATCTCCCTAATAACAAGAAAAAGTGTTTGGGCCCATTTTTAGGTTTTCTGAGATGAAACTGGAATGGGGCTTCATAAGGATCTATCAGACTGTTTTGACATTTCTATTATTCCAGTCTATATGTCCATCTTTATTTAATAGCCTATTATGGATCTTCATAGGACAATATTTTATCTGCCCTAATATGGTAGCTGTGTTATCATTTTTATCGCATGCCTAGGTGTATCTGCAATAGCAGGTTCCATCACCATGGCAACGCTCGCACCTCTTCAGTGAGAGCATCATGCTAGGTGCACTCTGCGTTCCTGTTTCCTTTAATCGTATCTGTCGGCGTCCCACCAAAAACGTAAAGATGATGTATACTTTTAAAAGGAGCAACGCACCCTTTTCACTTCTATGGGTGAATTATGTCACTTTGTGACTCCTTTCAAGACATATGTATTGAAGAAAACTGTGTCCCTGTAGCAGAATGTGACCCTCCACACAGGGACACACTTTTCTGCTTTACAGCCGACTCACTCTATAAACCCCTAACCCTAATTATAACCCCTAACCCTTACCCCTAATCCTAACCCCTAATCCTAACCTCTAAGCCTAATCCTAAACACTAGTCCTTACCACTAACCCTAATCATAACCCCTAATCTTAACCCCTAACCCTTTATTTTAACCCCTAATCCTAGCCCCTAACCCTAATCGTAACCCCTTATTTTAACCCCTAATCCTAACCCCTAACAGCAATCAGCGCTGAGATGGGTTAAGAGTGCTGAGCTGAGGAGCTTAGGTCACCTTCGGCTATGGGTCACAGTTTTTTTCACTTCACCAGCAGTCACAGAGTGACTGCAGAGTGAGCTCCCAGCTGTGGTTGGGTAGCTGTATGTGTCCGCTCGCAACGGTGAATTTCTAGACGGCAGTCATAATAGACACACAAGGTACCACAGCTGGGAGCTTGCTTTGCAGTCGCTCTGTGACTGCCGGTGGCGGGCACATCCACAGCGTAAAATGTGCTGTGGATACGCTGTTTGTGTTCCTACCCTTAGGCTAAGTTTTCACTTCACTGCAGTTTTTGAGCCAAAGCCAGAAGTGTATTCATAAGGAATAGGACATATAAAGGAAGGGCTTATACTTCTCCTCCCTTATGGATCCACTTCTGACTTTGGCTCAAAAACTGCAGTGGCAGTATTCCAAAAACTACCCGAAAAAAAAACAAGTGGAAACTTAGCCTTAGGCTGGATGCAAACCAATACAATTAATAGGGGCAGGGACCTACTTTTACCTTCAACACTGGCACCAAATCAAGTGACTGGTGTCATGTGAGTCCAGGACATCACGTCTTGTTTTCAATACTTCGAAGACACTCTGTAACCTGGATCATGTGACTGGAATCACAAGTCACTTCCAGTCTCTGGTGTTCTCATGGCATTTATCGACATGAGATACTTACCTGTGAGTTATACATTGTATACCTAATGTATTCAGGATGGACTTTATCTATACATTGATTGTTGATTTATTGAGAGCCCTATGGAATATTGGGGGAGATTTATCAAAACCTGTCCAGAGGAAAAGTCGCCCAGTTGCCCATAGCAACCAATCAGCTAGTTTCTTTCATTTTTAACAAGGTCTCTGCAAAATGAAAGAAGCGATCTGATTGGTTGCTACGGGCAGCTGGACAACATTTTCTCTGGACACGTTTTAATAACTCTCCCCCATTGAGCTTGGGTATACATATATTTCTTGTTGCCATACATCTCATATGCCCTCATATCTGAAGGAGAGGTATTCTTTGAAAGCGCTTATATTGGACTAATATAAATGGGTTTCCTTTTTTGTTTGGGCGCAGTTCGAGCGGAACACTTGTTTTGTTAAACCCTTACAAATATTTCTAATAATTATGTTATACATCCAACAGATATAATATGAATATTGTTATATGGAACATACAGGCCGGTTTGTTTATTGCCAGTAAAATGTCGGCCAAATACAGGATCCCAGCTGGGTGACTTCCCGAGAAGCGGCGTATGTCTGTAACAGGAAAATAAATGCCTGGCAACACATATCACTGGCATTTTATAGAAACAGACTCACCATTGTTCAGAGTTCAAGAGGAAATATATAACATAGGTTCGGTCTAAGAAAGAGCAACTCCTGTCACTTCTGTAATAACATCATCAGTGTTACACTAAATAATTCACATGGCAAAGAAAAATAAGGGAAAAAAAACTTTTTTGTGTGAAAATTCACTGACATTATACGATAGTGACCTAAAGTATTCACTGACTGCAAACAGGGATCCTGAAAATGGGAAAGCATGAGAGTACAAAGTAAACTAGTATACTGCTGGACCGGTTGCAATCACAGGGGAAAACAGCGGCCACTGCAGGGGAAAAGTGGTATTACATGGAATCTTTTAAAATATTAGGGAGAGGGGCTATGCACAGCAGCTCAATCACACCACCTTTTCAGCTTTTCCTAAGTGTCTATTTACACAGTGGAATTCTGCCTTAAATGAAAGCCCAATACACTTCTATGGGATTCCACACTCCCGTTGACACTTCAGAATTTCCGCTAGGTGTTGGCACAGGTTTCAATCAGGAAGGGACCGAGATTGCAGGGAGGCAACCTGATGAACAAAAAAACCCCACACATGGCACAGTAACAATCTGGATGGATCGATAAAAATTACTTAGACCCAGAGTGGGGATATCGGGGATGCCCTTCTCACCCTTGTGGGGCTCCTTGTACATCACAATCTGCTTGACTATGTCCATTTTACCCCAGATGAAGCGAAACACGGTCCGGGTGATGGCATTGCAAACAGTGGCATGGAGAAGCCAGGGCTGTGCGGTGTACTGTAGCAATGGCAAAACTCCGCAGGACCAGTGTTTTGCCCTCCATCGAGAGCTTTCTAGGTACTTTCTAGGTACTAGAGCTCCACAGTACTACTTTAGAGTACATCTTTGCCAGTCAGTCTTGCCAAGACTTAAGGGACGCTCCGTCCTTCAAGAACCAGACTCCCAGGATTTGGATGAAGTTTGGTTTAAAAGTAAAGGGGAAGGGGGCGGAAAAAGCCAGGTGCCACTCCCCGAAGAGCATAGCCTCCAACTTCCCGCAATTGACCTTTGCCCCCGAAGCTCTGCCAAAGTCCTCCTCAGCGCAGAAGACGGTTATGTCATCAATGTAGAGTGAACACTTGACCTCGTAGCAATCTGGTCCCAGTGCGGTGATCCCTCTGATCTCTCCATTCTGCAGGATAGACTCTGCAAAGAGCTCTAGAACACAAACAAAAATAAGAGGTAAAAGAGGGCATTACTTTGACCCAGGTATTGAAAGAGCTTTATTCATCATTCAGTCGTCATTACAAGTCATACAATAAATTACAATCACATAAAGCATGACAGTACAATATATAGCACAGGTTCCCTAAGCTATACACCGTACCACATGCTACACTAATACTCTGCTCAATCACTCAATATCGAAGAAACAAAGTTGAAAAACAACATATTACAGTCTGTGATCGGGGATGGGGGTGGGATCAATGGGGTTAGGGGGAGGGCGGATTACAGGGTCAAAGTACTGGGCAAACGTATGGGGATGTAGGGGAAGCAGAGGGGCGATAATCCTCTTCTTCATCGACATCTGGACAGTCCAAGATGGATTACTTTGGTAAGTGTTAAAAGGTGTGGATTTAGTAGTGCCCATGCCTACACTCAGTGGAACCAACACCCCGGGGAGATCAGATTGTATAAGGGTTATTGCCCTTTGCTGGTGAGAGGCCTATCAATGTGGATCATGGGTGTAAGATATATCCTTAAGGAGAACACCATTCACAGGTCATTAGCATTCCACTGGGAATTATGAGTAGAAAGCATATGCAATGCAGCTCAATCATGCCACCTTGTTTTTTTGTTTTTTTACCTACCCCAATTGGCAGAGACCATGTAGGTAAAGATTTGCTGGTGGGGCATGTGACATTCTTCCTGGAAAGAGGTAGGTTTTAGGTTTTTGCTTACAGTATTACTCGAGAGCACGTTCCTCGGCTCTTAGATTTCAAAAATTACTTTAGTTATAGTTTACCACAATTTTTATGGTTAATATTTGGATATAGAAAAGTAGAATGAAAAAAAAAAAAGGGTCAAGAGAATTTCACCAGAACATAGAAGGAAACTACAAAGGAAACCATGGAGAAAAAAAAAATGTTAATCACGTAGTTAATATACAAACGAGACTAAACAACAATGAGTCACTTATCAAACAATAAACCCGGACAATAATCCCAGAGTCATTCTCCATAAAGTAAACATAACTGTACATGAATAAGGAATTACACAATACAGGCGTCTAGTGTATGATACTTATCTAATACTTCTGTCAGAAGAGAATTCCCGTACAGTAGATCCATCACTCCAAATCCTGTACTACAATGCTCAAGAAAGCATATAGAGCCGACCATACATATTAGTTACGTGTTATGTGTCCTTGGCCAATTTTTATGGAATCAACCAACATCTAATGTGCAGGGTGGGCTCCCGACAAAGGAATTGGGCCATGAAAATCCAATCTGAATCTGTTAAGGGGCAGAAGGATCGGAAATGTTGGATTTCAACAAAAGTTTCAAGGAGGGACTTTCTCACCATTCGGGACATATACAAGCTTAGCTGAGCCCAATGTAAATGTGTAGGGGGAATTTGGAAGAGATAGATGTTGCTGAACAAGTCTCTGACGGAGAGGTGTCTTAAGTGCATTAGCAGTTTAAAGGGGTATTCCAGGATTTTTTTTTGACTATGCTTCAGGGGCTGTAAAGTTATTGTAGCTCATAATATAGTGTCTGTACCTGTGTTTCATGGTATCTTTGCCCTGATGTTTATTTTTAATAGCATACAAAATGAGTGTCGTCTTAGGTTTTCCCAGGTTGCAGTGCAGCCCAAGACATTATATCATAAGTCAGGTGTTTAAAGGAGCCTGTCTGTTTCAATGGGTCGAGCGAGCACTGGGGGGGTGAGGGGGTTCTTTGTCTATAGGGCTGCAGGGCATTGTCCCAGGTGTGCTGCAATGAATGGGGTGGCCGATGTGTGGGAGGGAGAAAAGTGACCTCACACTTACAAACAAGGGATCCTAGGACTTGTAGTGGGTGGGAGGGTACTCCAACAGACAACAGGTGGAACAGACAACAGGTGGAAATGGAACAGACAACAGGTGGAAATTATAGCTAAATAGTAAGACACCCCCAATAAAGGAATGGTCCTGCAGGTGTTGACCACAGACCACTTCTCAGTTCCTATGCTTCCTGGCTGATGTTTTGGTCACTATTGAATGCTGGCGGTGCTTTCACTCTAGTGGTAGCATGAGACAGAGTCTACAACCCACACAAGTGGCTCAGGTAGTGCAGCTCATCCAGGATGGCACATCAATGCGAGCTGTGGCAAGAAGGCTTGATGTCTGTCATCATAGTCGCCAGAGCATGGAGGCACTACCAGGAGACAGGCCAGTACATCAGGAGACGTGGAAGAGGCCAACAACCCAGCAGCAGGACTGTCACCTCTGCCTTTGTGCAAGGAGGAGCACTGCCATAGCCCTGCAAAATGACCTCCAGCAGGCCACAAATTGCATGTGTCCACTCAAACGGTCAGAAACAGACTCCATGAGGTTGGTATGAGACCATATGCTGGTGCGGTTGGCCCTGGGTTCTGGACCTCATGTAGCTGGAGTGTGTCAACAGTTCCTGCAAGAGGAAGGCATTGATGCTATGGACTGGCCCGCCCGTTCCCCAGACCTGAATCCGATTGATCACATCTGGGACATCATGTCTTGCTTCATCCACCAATGCCACGTTGCACCACAGACTTCCAAGAGCACCGCCACCTCATCAGGAGCATGCCCAGGCGTTGTATGGAGGTCATACGGGCACGTGGAGGCCACACACGCTACTGAGCCTCATTGTGACTTGTTTTAAGGACATTACATAAAGTTGGATCAGCCTGTAGTGTGGTTTTCCACTTTGATTTTGAGTGTGACTCCATATCCAGACCTCCATGGGTTGATACATTTGATTTCCATTGATCATTTATGTGTGATTTTGTTGTCAGCGCATTCAACTATGTAAAGTCGAAAGTATTTCATACGATTAGTTCATTCATTCAGATCTAGGATGTGTTATCTTAGTGTTCCCTTTATTTTTTTGAGCAGTGTACAGCGTCCTCCAAACTCTTGAAATGTGTGATTCAACTTTCTGGCCGGCATTTATCATTGTAGATGTAAGTGAAGCATTTATCATTGTAGGTGTAAGTGAAGCATTTATCATTGTAGATGTAAGTGAAGCATTTATCATTGTAGGTGTAAGTGAAGCATTTATTATTGTAGGTGTAAGAGAAGCATTTTTCTATACCTTTTATTTTTTGTGTGCTGGTAATGTGTAGGAGGACCACATTTATTAAATGATCACAGAGCATTTGATAAATTTTGTGCAGGTCACATTTTCAGAATTTTCTCTCTTCACATACACCAAAAAGCTAAGCTAAGTCTGGGCTGGTGTAGTTTTAGAGACTTTTCAGTGGCTTTGCGCCTTTTTTACGCCTTTTCACAAAAAGGCGCAGTTCATAAAACCCTTACATATCATGTGTATTGCCAAAATCAGTGGATAGCAACTCCAAATCAGCAGAAATGTGTCAACCAAAAGGTGCAAAAAAGGCACAAATAAACCCTGCTTGCGCCTTTTGTAGACACAAAAAACAGTCTAAAGACAATGATAAATGTCGGCCTTTGTCTCTTTTCCATAAACCTATACCACACTGCCTCCTCAGGATGAGAAAGGTATAACAGTCACACGCCTGCAAAGTAAATGATGAACTGACATGTTTACATTTACTATTTGTAGTAGTTTTGTTACAAGCACAAAATATAACTCCAGGCAAAAATATACAAATTCTTCTAATTGTTCATTACAGACTTTATTAATGTTGCACAATGCAGTTCACACTTGTTTATTTTATACCGTGTATACCGTACGCCATAAAGTGCTATGGAAAATTGGGGATGCTGAAGAAGGTGTTATACAGTGGACTTTAAAAAAAAAAAAATGTCTATGCTGGTCTTATCACAGGAATAACACTGTTTACCAATAAATAACGTGATGTCATGGACTCTATCCCCATGTTCTGTCTACATGTCAACCAATTCCCTGAACAGTTTGTTTGCCAACAGTGTTTCTTACAGAAGACATGTTTGTATGTCAACAATGATCTGGGAGAGACTTGTTCTATATGAAGATTTAGGTTATTTTCTAAACCAAAAACGGTTTCTGACCGACCACAGATGTGGTTACGGTGTCAGTAACCGACTGCTGAAGGTGTTTTCCATTAATGTCGTCTTGAATGGATTGGAGGATGGTGAAACAAGGTGCAGGGGTCTAGGAGTGACCACAACGCAAGAGGCTACGGAACTTCAAAGACAACACAATACTCCGTACTGTAGTTCGTACAAACTCAAGTTTACTTTATTAGGGTTCGTTCACACTACGATTGTGCATTCTGTAAATATGTTGAAAAAATTGTCCAACTGTGATGTCGTATCTATAGTTGCATGAATGGGCACAGGCCCCATTGACTAGTGACTACATTCAGTCATTTTTTTTTATCCTAAATATGTTTGGGCTCGGACCCAATACATAAGTAGAATGACCTCAACATAGTCCCTAGCTGATTAACTATGTAAAGTCATCTAAATTAATAGAGACGGTGCAAGAGTATTTTTTCTGGTGTATACATGACATGGACAGTACAAGCATAATGTGAACCTTCCATTACTTGGAGGCATGCAAGCTTGGAAATTGCAATATTTCCATAGCATATAAGCATAATGGTTCTCATGTAGAGGTCTTTGGTTGCAGTTGTGGTTGCAGCACTGTCATGGTCTTCCTGTTTGCCCTTCTTTCTCCTCCACTCTCTTCGGTCATCGCTCACTCCTCCGCATATCCACTACAAGCTCTTGCTTAGTACCAGCTTCTGCTCTGGGATACTGGTGTGGTGGCCCAGTACAGAATGTGCCATTCTGTACCCCTGTCAGTCCTATCAGGTGGAATCAGTCCATGACCCCTGGCCCCACACTCCTCAGGACTCTTTCACAACCTAAAGTTATATCTGAGTTAATGTAATGCTGTGTGTTGTAATACTATGTTATTGTGTCTTTAAATACTGTTGCTAAGGGCTATGTTACCAATGAAGGTGTAAGGTGAACAGGTGGCTTGTTAGTGACCAATGGGATCCCTCCAAATTGCTCCCTTATATACCAGGGATGAGCTAGCCTAGAAGTGTTGTAGCTGAGGTACAGCTTGAGTGAAGACATGAGAAGTTTGCCTGGTGTTCCTGAGGGAGGCCCAAGGCCAAGTCACGTAGCACCGCATTTACTACCAGTTAACCCCTGCAGGTGAAAGTCAAAGCCTGGCGGTAAGCACAAATACAGAGAAAAAGTCTAGTCAAGATAATCAAGTCTGTCAAGTCACTAAATTTAGTGTTGGTTGCATAAGTCAGTCCAAGTTCACTACAAGTCCCAGCAAGCTGATAAGCTTCTTAAAGTTCACCGTGCATCTCCTTGGACCTAAACTGAGCTGTAAAGACTTTAACACCTTGTCTGCCTCAGTAAAGAGCAGTTTTTCTGTAACCTTGCATCAGAGTGATTATTTGCCCCGCGCCTGGCCCAGGAATCATTGGCTATACCTTTGGTGGTGAATTAGGTAAACCCCACCCTGGCATCACAAACACAAAGGGTTAATGCCATCTGCCCTAAGGGTTAATAACATCTGCCCTTCCAACACCCTCCGCACACTGGGATATACACAGAGGGGGGAGATTTATCAAAACCTGTCCAGAGGAAAAGTTTCCCAGTTGCCCATAGCAACCAATCAGATCGCTTCTTTCATTTTCAACAAAGCCTCTGCAAAATGAAAGAAGCGATCTGATTGGTTGCTATGGGCAACTGGGCAACTTTTCCTTTGCACAGGTTTTGATAAATCTCCCCCAGTGTCCTTCTTAGCCCTCACTGTCTGTCTGTTGTCTCTGGAATATTACAGTGGTGGTGGAAACACAACATCTCCTGCCTATAGTCACTTGCAGGATTTCTGTCACATTAGGTAGGGATCAGAGAAGCTCTAAACTCATCCCTAGAGGATCAGAACCAGGAGGTCAATGCAGTACCAAGTCAGAACTAGAAACTAAATAATGCAAGTAGAACTAGTAGTGACACTCCTGAGGCTGACCCCCCGCAGAAATGAAGAAAAGTAAGTTCATTATAACATCCTCACCTAGCCCGGGCATATACATGTGATGTCCCGGTATGGGATATGCATTCCCACAGTCCTATCAGCTTGAGTCCCTGCACGTCCCCAGGGCTCACCTGCACTGCACCCTTATAATCTGTATAGTTTTATATTATGTGTAAAGGACCTTTGATATGGTCACATGGTTATTGATCACATGATAATAGTTGTCACATGCCAGATGACCCACAGCTAGCCTATGGGCTCCTTGCACAGCCCCCCCCCCCCCTTTATAAGGTAGGGAGGAGCTGCAATCTGCCTCTTACATCAATCATTGCTCTTAGATCCTGAGGTCAAGTCCAGTCCAGCCTTCTCAGAGCCAGTGTCCAGCACATCTAGAGGCCTCAAGCCTAAATTACAGTCACAAGTCAGTGAGTCAAGTCATCTCTGTCTGCTGTCACTATTTTCAGTCAAGTCTATTATAGTCAGCGTGGCCTAGCATCACAAACATTTAGGGGTTAACACCATCTGCCCCTGAGCTACAACATCTGCCCCATACACCTCACTTCACACCCCATGGCGCGCCACATACATCCCAGCAGCATTACAGGTGTTACTATCTCATCCGGTGAGTTCCAATGCTCATCAAGAGGATCATCCACTCTCTACACCCCAGCAGCATGGCATACAGGAGTGGGAATGATCATCCACTCTCTACACCCCAGCAGCATGGCATACAGGAGTGGGAATGATCATCCACTCTCTACACCCCAGCAGCATGGCATACAGGAGTGGGAATGATCATCCACTCTCTACACCCCAGCAGCATGGCATACAGGAGTGGGAATGATCATCCACTCTCTACACCCCAGCAGCATGGCATACAGGAGTGGGAATGATCATCCACTCTCTACACCCCAGCAGCATGGCATACAGGAGTGGGAATGATCATCCACTCTCTACACCCCAGCAGCATGGCATACAGGAGTGGGAATGATCATCCACTCTCTACACCCCAGCAGCATGGCATACAGGAGTGGGAATGATCATCCACTCTCTACACCCCAGCAGCATGGCATACAGGAGTGGGAATGATCATCCACTCTCTACACCCCAGCAGCATGGCATACAGGAGTGGGAATGATCATCCACTCTCTACACCCCAGCAGCATGGCATACAGGAGTGGGAATGATCATCCACTCTCTACACCCCAGCAGCATGGCATACAGGAGTGGGAATGATCATCCACTCTCTACACCCCAGCAGCATGGCATACAGGAGTGGGAATGATCATCCACTCTCTACACCCCAGCAGCATGGCATACAGGAGTGGGAATTCCCCACCACCATGTTGCTAATTCTTACCATAGGCTCAATCAAACTGTGAAAAAAAGGGCTAAACTCTGCTCCTCTCTTCACTCTGATGACTGCCAATTCCTCAGGGAAGTCTGAAATGATGACTTTGGATTGTCTAATTTCAGACTGCTCCAGGCTCCTATAAGGATAACTGAATTGATGACCGATGGTGAATCTTACTGTAAATTCAATCTAGTGATTGCACATGCGCAGTGCTATCTGTGCTTCTGTAGGGTGCCAGTATTTCTCCTTTCAACATATCTGGTTTACGCATGCGCAGGATCAATTCTTCCTACTTCAGGCACATGCACAGTAGGCGTCATCTCAGTTACTGCATAGGGCTCACCACCTTGAGAATCCTGAATATAATTGATTCTGCTGGTCTACCGCCACTTTTGAGGTTATGTTTGTATCCAATATAGTTCATAACTCTGGGGAAGGGGTTTACATATGTTTCATCCATGATCTCTTGGAAGACAAGAGATCCGTGTCATGCCAGGGAAATGTACAACCCACCCGCAGTATCTCAGTATCATCTTCTAGCTACTAAAGTATAACGTCATTTGGCTGAGGAGTTCTCTCTTCTACTATCTCAACTTATATCTGGGTATCATGAGTCAAATCTGTATGTAATTTGGTATATCTCACTACTACCTCTACACTGTAGTTTTAGGAAGTGCAAACATTTTTCTCTTGTGGTGACCCAGTACAGAATCACATGTTCTTCTGTACTCCTGCCCATCCTGTGTGGCAGATGCTGCTTCAATGTCCGTCTTGGGCCCACATGCCTCAGGACTCTCTATAATGCACAGTATAATGCAATGTTATATAATGGTTAATGTATTAGTATTTTCTATACAATTGTTACTTTAAGAAATTTGTTGCTATGAGCCTTGTTGTTAGGGGAGTATTCAGAGGGGAACCAGGTGACTTATCCGGCCAATGGGATCTCTCTAAATTCCTCCCATATATAGAGAGGTCAGAGTTCAGTTCAGTCAGTTCTGAGGTACAGTTTGGTGAAGTTTGAAAGTCTGTCTGTGAGGTGGATCTGAGAGGAGGCCTGAGGCCTATTCCAGCAACCATGCATCTACTACCAGTTAACCCCACTACCCAGGTGAAAGTCAAAGCCTTGCAGTAAGCACTAAGTCTGGGGAATTTAATAGAAGTCAAGTCCAGCAAGTTGATCAAGTCCAAGTCGCTAAAGTTTAGCGTGGGCTGCATACAAGTCAAGTCAGTCATAAACAGCACAATCAACTATAAGTTCACTCTGCATCTCCTTCATGCTAATCTGAGCTGTAACGGATTGTACCATCTTTCCAACCTCAATAAAGCATACCAATTATCCGTAACCTTGCGTCGGAGTGATTATTTGCTCCGTGCCTTGCACAGGAGAAGCTGGTCTACTTTGGGTTATGTATATAGACCCTGGCGTCACAAAATGGTTAATTACACATTACCCTCATCCAACACCACACTCTTTACTACCACCACTGGTTAATTGTGTCTAAATGAGTGCATGGAACATTGGTCACATGACTTCCCTTAGACATAACTGTCTACCTCTTGCTAGGCCATGTGAGAAGAAGGAGCATTGGGCCTAGTACAGTCTTCCATTTTTTAGCCAAAAGTCTGCTGAGATTTCTGGATTGGTCACGGTGTTTACGTTCAGGAGGGTTTACCGACGACTTTCTGCAGTTCACACCAAGAGGGCAATTTGTCTCAAGTATCTTGTTCCTCCTCTAAGAGGGAGAATCCTACATACAGATGAGTTAACAGCTGAGCAAGTACCCTTCTGCAAACAAATTAGAATAACTAAGGCGTCATAGTGTTCATCTGTGATGAATATATACGAGATATGGACTAAACTGTGAAGTGGAAAATGGGAATGGGAAAAAGGCAAAGTGAGAGACTAAATAGTGGTGTACAATATAATATTAATGTATTTAATAGATTTAATAATTAAATGCTACTGTAATCTAGTCTCAAGATATGAGATACTACAAATGAGGGACCCCTTGCGGTATATTCATATATTAAAGAAAACCAATACTAATAGCATGCAGATTAGACATTACTTAAATAGATGAATTAATTCATTAATTCATTAATTAATAAAACAAAGAACTAGAATATTTGACTGGATTAAGATATGATCTAGTTTAAATGGGTACTCTGGTGGAAAACAAATGTTTTTCAAATCAACTGGTGCCAGAAAGTTATACAGATTTGTAAATTACTTCTATATAAAATCTTGAGCCTTCCAGTACTTATCAGCTGCTGTATACTCATCATTACTCCCCCCCTGCTCATCATTCCCCCCTCCCCCGCTCATCCTTACCCCCCCTGCTCCTGCTCATCATTACCCCCCCTGCTCATCATTCCCCCCCTGCTCGTCATTACCCCCCCCCCTGCTCGTCATTACCCCCCCCTCAGCTCGTCATTACCCCCCCCCTCTGCTCGTCATTACCCCCCCTCTGCTCGTCATTACCCCCCCCTCTGCTCGTCATTACCCCCTACTCGTCATTACCCCCCCTGCTCGTCATTACCCCCCTGCTCCTCATTACCCCCCTCTGCCTCATCATCCTCCCCCACTCATCCTCCCCTGCTCATTGCTCCCCCCCCCCCTTCTCTTGCTTTTTCTATTTTTCATATTTACTTACCTGGCCGCGCTCAGCAGGCTCAGGTAGCATCGGGTCTCATGGGCTGTGACGGGCTACGTCTCCTGCGGCTCCTCTGCACGACGTCACTCATCATTTCCTGCAGCGCTGGGGTGTATTGAAGAAAACTGTGCCCTGTAGCGGCGCGGCTGCCGGAAATGAGGAATGATGTCCCTGACACTGTGCAGAGGAGCCGCAGGAGACGTCACTCATCACAGCCCACATGACCCGACGCATCACCTGAGCCTGCCGAGCGCGGCCAGGTAAGGAAATATGAAATATAGAAAAAGCAGGAGGAGTCCGGGGTGGGCCCACAGGAGCCGCCGCTGGTCACTGATTTAAAGTGGCCGCGGCCGGGCTATCAGGGGCCCCGATCCGCTACTAAGCAGCCCGCAGGGATGTCCCGAATGTGACGGGGCCCCCTGCAGGCACGGGGCCCGGAGCAGGTGCTCCATGAGCGCCAATGATGATCCGGCCCTGGGAGCAGGAGAGGATTGCTATGAGGATTTGCTGCTGCTCTGGACAATTCCTGGGACAGATTTCTGCACGCTTGGAGCGGGGGGAGGTGGTTGTGACGTAATGTCCACGCCGCTTGTGATGTTATGCCACGCAACACCCCCTCAGTGCAAGTCTATGGTGGCAGCCACCCCCCCTTCCATAGACTTGCATTAAGGGGGGCCGTGACGTCACGACCCCCACCGCCCGCACCCAGCATTCTAAACGAACACCTGGTGCTGCACAGAGATCAGACATTTTATCCCCTATCCTTTGTATAGGGTATAAGATGTCTAGGGGTAGAGTACCCCTTTAATTCATCATGCACTGTAAGTAGTATTTTTTTTGGGGGGGGGGAGGAAACTAGGCACAGTCGCAGGCAACATGGCAATTATGTAATAAGCCAAAGGGTTATCTCGACCTCTTCCTGGTTAGACATGATTTATAAGCCATACTTTACACAAGGACTATCTGCAGGATGCATGGACACCCTATCGCACCGTTTCATATTATTTTTGGCCAGTAATTCACTTCTTAACCAGTTCTTGAGAAAGTTAGATTCCTAATCAATTACAGACACATTTCAATGAGTTTCGCGACCTTTAAAAGTTTCCGTTGTACTATTGCTACTTATCTATAGCTTAGTGTGTATTTTAGCAGCCCTCCGTTTACAATGACAAGATGTTTATTAGCTGTCTACTAAGTAGAACATCTTTTTCTTGGCTCTCAAGAAGTAATACTGATAATATGTCACATGGCAGGGTGGTTGACCAATATGGTGGTCCCTTTTGTCAAATAAGTTGTCCCCATCGTGCAAAGCGCAGAGATGAGACCTCTGGACTAGGAGTGAAACAATCTGAACATTTTACTGAAACTCTCCTGTGCAAATCCAACTTTAAAGGGGTATTCCAGCCATAGACATCTTATCCCCTATCCAAAGGATAGAGGACAAGATGTCTTATTGCGGGGGACCCCCTGCGATCTCTGTGCAGCACCCACCATTCTCTTTCAGGCCGCTGCTCCAGCCTCGGAAACCCCCTCATGACATCATGCCCCGCCCCCTCCATTCATGTATATGGAAGGGGGTGTGATGGCCGTATTTGTTCCCTTAAAGGTTTTTAGCAGGTGTAAGTGAAGTTACTAATGTAGTTACAGATGCAGACAAGATACAGAGGATACACAGCCCAATGAGCTTGTTCTCTACCGATAAGGACCTACACAGGTTGGCTTACTGCGGTGAACTATTTGTACTTTTACTCACAAATTCTGCTTGTGGCACAATGTAATAGCCACCCAGCTCTAACTCTAACCATAGGTCATTAAGAGATTATTGTATGCAGAGGGACCCTTGTTCAGTATTATCCTCCTCTGACTAAGATGAAACTCCTTCTTGGAGCTAAAGACTTATAGCACTTTCCAGTATGGACTGGAACAGGACATTGACTTGGCTGCAGCCGGGTGCTATCATAAACAGGATTAAGCCTAGCAGTAGCATGTATGCCTAGAAGAAGCAGAGCTAGGAGATGTGTCTCTAGCCAAAGCCAGACCTAGGTCTGGCTTTGGCTAGAGCAACAAGTCCTAGCTCTGCTCCTTCTAGGCTTACACATCTTTAGGTCTAATGAGTTCTACTACTAAACCTTATCCTTTATACGATAGATCCGGCTACAAGCAAGTCATTGTCCTGGTCCAGTTCATGCTGTGAGTATAGGGTGTTCCAAGTCTTCAGCTCCAAAAAGGAGTGTTGTGGGAGAGGAGGCTGGAATAGAGACTCTTCCCACACCCCTTCTAGGAGTTTCTGTAGAGAAACATAGTCTAGGGAGCATCAAGGGACCAAGGCATCACTCATCTGATACAACTGTTTGCAAATTTTCCCCTTTACCCTCTTGTTTTACCTCAGTTTTTGCTATCAATGCAGTGCAATGTCCTAAAGCAGTTTTGCAAGTAAACTCACAGTAACGCAATCAGATTTATGTAGTTTGCCGAAAGTTTTCTCACAGCCACCCAACAACTTCTTTAGGGATGGTAGCTGGGACACCGGTACTGGGACACTACACAGTGTCTGTGGAGAGCTCTACTGAGGTACTTTCGGTTGTCTGCGGCTGTAAAGGGATGCTGGGGGTTGTAAACCATATACCTGTATGGCTATATTCATAGACTATGTTTCACCTGTTAAAGGCAAAGCATAGGAATATTGAGTGAACCCCCTGAGGTACACATACAACAAAGCCATGTAAACATTGACGGGGGGGGGGGGTAATAAAATTAAAATTAATATTTATTTTTATGGTGCCTATATTGAGGTGCTGTATTAGTTGGGATGATGGATTTGTAAATGCTATTTTTGTATATCCATGTAAAAATATATAAATAAAATAAAATAATAATAATAAAAAAAAGAACATCTTCCAGCAGGGCTAACATTGCAGCCAGTCCTAGATAACATGGGAGCCATGACATAGGGCAATGAAATGTCTTTATAAAGTTACTCAACTTTTTATACAGATTCATTCTATCATATTCGTGTAAAATATTCTAAAAATAATAATTCTGCAGGTAACATTAAAAAAGGAGCTCTTCTGATCATATTGATTTCTACAGTGTATTCTTTACACATGAATTATTCAAATTGGAGTCATATCGGCCTAGTGAGTGCCAAGTGAGAGCGGGGAATTCAAATGAGAATAGAAATCTGAAAAATTCTATATTGAAAATTTTGAATCCATTTTTTTGTAAACTTTATTTGTCCAGGTTTAGACAAGTGGGCGTCAGGTCTGGTTGCAGCCATTAGCTGTGGTTTGGACAATAAACTAGATGGATTGGGGATGTGGTTTCTACGTGTTATTAAATATTATTTGCTGATAAAGGTTTGCTTCTAGTATAATGTATAGCATGTATTATATACATATGAAACTAAATAACTAAAGCAGCAACAATCTGATATCTCTCTATTGCTCTGGTAAAATAAAATAACAGAACGATACCCCATATGTGAATTATTCTTATGGTATTAGGAACTGCTACACATCTGAAATCTACAATGTATTTGTCACGATTCGGCTTACAGGTAGTGGATCCTCTGTGTCAGCGAGGGATTGGCGTGGACCGTGCTGGTGGACCGGTTCTAAGAGGCTACTGGTGTTCACCAGAGCCCGCCGCAAAGCGGGATGGTCTTGCTGCGGCAGTAGCAACCAGGTCGTATCCACTAGCAACGGCTCAACCTCGCTGACTGCTGAGAAGGCGTGGGACAGAAGGACTAGGCAGAGGCAAGGTCAGACGTAGCAGAAGGTCGGGGCAGGCGGCAAGGTTCGTAGTCAAGATGGATAGCAGGAGTTCAGGTAACACAGGCTTTGGACAACACTAAACGCTTTCACTGGCACAAGGCAACAAGATCCGGCAAGGGAGTGCAGGGGAAGTGATGTGATATAGCCAGGGAGCAGGTGGAAGCCAATTAAGCTAATTGGGCCAGGCACCAATCATTGGTGCACTGGCCCTTTAAGTCTCAGAGAGCTGGCGCGCGCTCGCCCTAGAGAGCGGAGCCGCACGCGCCAGCACATGACAGCAGGGGACCGGGACGGGTAAGTGACTTGGGATGCGATTCGCGAGCGGGCGCGTCCCGCTGTGCGAATCGCATCCCCGCCGGCAATGTCAGTGCAGCGCTCCCGGTCAGCGGGTCTGACCGGGGCGCTAAAGGGAGAGAGACGCCGTGAGCGCTCCGGGGAGGAGCAGGGACCCGGAGCGCTCGGCGTAACAGTATTTATTGAATCTGAAGTGATATTACCGGTCTATAGGCTAAAATGTAGTCATTGACCCTGATGTGACATCACAGGTTTAGATACTAGAATGTAGTCATTGGCCCCGATATGACATCACAGGTTTATATACTAGAATGTAGTCATTGGCCCCGATGTGACATCACATATTTATATACTAGAATGTAGTCATTGGCCCTGATGTGACATCACAGGTTTATATACTAGAATGTAGTCATTGGCCCCGATATGACATCACATATTTATAAACTAGAATGTAGTCATTGACCCTGATGTGACATCACATATTTATATACTAGAATGTAGTCATTGATCCTGATGTGACATCACATATTTATATACTAGAATGTAGACATTGGCCCCGATATGACATCACAGGTTTATATACTAGAATGTAGTAATTGACCCTGATGTGACATCACAGGTTTATATACTAGAATGTAGTCATTGACCCTGATGTGACATCACAGGTTTATATACTAGAAAGTAGTCATTGACCCTGATGTGACATCACAGGTTTATATACTAGAATGTAGTCATTGGCCCTGATGTGACATCACAGGTTTATATACTAGAATGTAGTCATTGACCCTGATGTGACATCACAGGTTTATATACTAGAATGTAGTCATTGATTCTGATGTGACATCACAGGTTTATATACTAGAATGTAGTCATTGACCCTGATGTGACATCACAGGGTTTATATACTAGAATGTAGTCATTGACCCTGATGTGACATCACAGGTTTATATACTAGAATGTAGTCATTGACCCTGATGTGACATCACAGGTTTATATACTAGAATGTAGTCATTGGCCCCGATATGACATCACAGGTTTATATACTAGAATGTAGTCATTGGCCCCGATATGACATCACAGGTTTATATACTAGAATGTAGTCATTGACCCTGATGTGACATCACAGGTTTATGTACTAGAATGTAGTCATTGACCCTGATGTGACATCACAGGTTTATATACTAGAATGTAGACATTGACCCTGATGTGACATCACAGCTTTATATACTAGAATGTAGTCATTGGCCCTGATGTGACATCACAGGTTTATATACTAGAATGTAGTCATTGGCCCCGATATGACATCACATATTTATATACTAGAATGTAGTCATTGACCCTGATGTGACATCACATATTTATATACTAGAATGTAGTCATTGACCCTGATGTGAAATCACAGGTTTATATACTAGAATGTAGTCATTGATTCTGATGTGACATCACAGGTTTATATACTGGAATGTAGTCATTGGCCCTGATGTGACATCACAGGTTTATATACTAGAATGTAAACATTGACCCTGATGTGACATCACAGCTTTATATACTAGAATGTAGTCATTGGCCCCGATATGACATCACAGGTTTATATACTAGAATGTAGACATTGACCCTGATGTGACATCACAGGTTTATATACTAGAATGTAGTCATTGATTCTGATGTGACATCACAGGTTTATATACTGGAATGTAGTCATTGACCCTGATGTGACATCACAGGTTTATATACTAGAATGTAGACATTGACCCTGATGTGACATCACAGCTTTATATACTAGAATGTAGTCATTGGCCCTGATGTGACATCACAGGTTTATATACTAGAATGTAAACATTGACCCTGATGTGACATCACAGCTTTATATACTAGAATGTAGTCATTGGCCCTGATGTGACATCACAGGTTTATATAGTAGAATGTAGTCATTGACCCTGATGTGACATCACAGGTTTATATACTAGAATGTAGTCATTGGCCCTGATGTGACATCACAGGTTTATATACTAGAATGTAGTCATTGGCCCTGATGTGACATCACAGGTTTATATACTGGAATGTAGATATTGACCCTGATGTGACATCACAGGTTTATATACTGGAATGTAGTCATTGGCCCCGATATAACATCACAGGTTTATATACTAGAATGTAGACTTTGACCCTGATGTTACATCACAGGTTTATATACTAGAATGTAGTCATTGACCCTGATGTGACATCACAGGTTTATATACTGGAATGTAGACATTGACCCTGATGTGACATCACAGGTTTATATACTGGAATGTAGACATTGACCCTGATGTGACATCACAGGTTTATATACTAGAATGTAGTCATTGACCCTGATGTGACATCACAGGCTTATATACTAGAATGTAGTCATTGACCCTGATGTGACATCACAGGCTTATATACTAGAATGTAGTCATTGACCCTGATGTGACATCACAGGTTTAAATACTAGAATGTAGTCATTGACCCTGATGTGACATCACAGGCTTATATACTAGAATGTAGTCATTGACCCTGATGTGACATCACAGGTTTATATACTAGAATGTAGACATTGACCCTGATGTGACATCACAGGTTTATATACTGGAATGTAGTCATTTACCCTGATGTGACATCACAGGTTTATATACTAGAATGTAGTCATTGACGCTGATGTGACATCACATATTTATATACTAGAATGTAGTAATTGACCCTGATGTGACATCACAGCTTTATATACTAGAATGTAGTCATTGACCCTGATGTGACATCACAGCTTTATATACTAGAATGTAGTCATTGACCCTGATGTGACATCACAGGTTTCTATACTAGAATGTAGTAATTGACCCTGATGTGACATCACATATTTATATACTAGAATGTAGTAATTGACCCTGATGTGACATCACAGCTTTATATACTAGAATGTAGTCATTGGCCCCGATATGACATCACAGGTTTATATACTAGAATGTAGTCATTGACCCTGATGTGACATCACAGCTTTATATACTAGAATGTAGTCATTGACCCTGATGTGACATCACAGGTTTATATACTAGAATGTAGTCATTGACCCTGATGTGACATCACAGGTTTATATACTAGAATGTAGTAATTGACCCTGATGTGACATCACAGGTTTAGATACTAGAATGTAGTCATTGACCCTGATGTGACATCACAGGTTTAGATACTAGAATGTAGTCATTGACCTCAATATGACATCACAGGTTTATAAACTAGAATGTAGTCATTGACCCTGATGTGACATCACAGGTTTAGATACTAGAATGTAGACATTGACCCTGATGTGACATCACAGGTTTATAAACCTATAAACTAGAATGTGGTCAAAGCAGCTGTGACATCACAGACTTAAAAACTACAGTATAATGTGTTCATTTCAGCTCAAGTGACATCACAGGCTTATAAACTAGAATGTAGTCATTGAGCCTGACGTGACATCACAGATTTATATACTAGAATGTAGTCATTGAGCCTGATGTGACATCACAATTCTATATGCTACAGTATAATGCAGTCATTAAAGCTGATGTGACATCACAGTTCTATATTTTAGAATGCAGTTGGGATGTCCCAGTATGGGATATGCTCCTACAGTCCTGTCAGGTTGAGTCCCTGTACGTCCTCAGGGCTCTCCTGCAGTGTACCCCCATATTGTGTATATGTTGTATATTAAGTGCAAAGGACCTTTGATATGGTCACATGATTGTTAGTCACCTGATAATGGTTGTCACATGTTAAAGTCATATGTTTTGTTACCCAGAGAGCACCAGATGATCAGATGACCCGCAGCTAGCCTATGGGCTCCTTGCTCAGCCCCCCTTTATAAGAGGGGGAGGTACTACAATCTCTCACTTCCTCCACACTTTCTGCTGAGGTCAAGTCCAGTCCAGACGTCTCAGAGCCAGTGTCCAGCACACCTGGAGGCCTCAAGCCTAAATTACAGCCACAAGTCAGTAAGTCAAGTCATCTCTGTCTGCTGTCACTATCTTCAATCAATTCAAGTCTATTATTGTCAGCATGGCTGTCCTAAAGTCTGTCAAAGTCACTGCAAGTCCCAGCAAGCTGCGAGGTCCCCTGTGTTACTGATCACCTCTCTGGGATCCTGGCCTAGCTGTAAAGACTATTACGATCTGTCTACCTCAGTAAAGCTACCGGTAACCTTAACCTGGCCTTGGACTCTTATTTGCCCTGCCTAACGTAGGACTAGCGGTGCTACCTTCGGGTGGTTACATACCACGCCCTGGCATCACAAACACTAAGGGGTTAAGACCATCTACCCCTTGGCAACACCATCTACCCCTGGGCAACACCATCTGCCCCTACACCTCACATCGCAGCCTGACACCCCACAATCCCTAAATCAGCTGTGGCATCATGATAAACTAGATTTTAGTCAATAAAGCTGATGTGACATCAGACTTTAATAAACTACGGTATAATGTAGTCATTGACGCAGATGTGACATCAGAAGCTTATAAACTAGAATGTAGTCATCAAAGCTGATGTGACATCACAAGCCTATAAAGAAGAATGAAGTCACAGACGCAAATGTGACATCACAGGCTTATAAACTAGAATGTAGTCATCAAAGCTGATGTGACATCACAAGCCTATAAAGAAGAATGAAGTCACTGACGCAAATGTGACATCACAGGCTTATAAACTAGAATGTAGTCATCAAAGCTGATGTGACATCACAGGTTTATATACTAAAATGTTGTCATCAAAGATGATGTGACATCACAGTTCTATAAGCTACAGTATAATCCAATCATTGACACAGATGTGACATCACAGATTTGTAATCTAGAATGTAGTCATCAAAGCTGATGTGACATCACAGTTCTATCATCTAGAATGCAATTGCTGAAGCAGCTGTGACATCACAGGCCTATGAACTTGAATGTAGTCATCAAAGCTGATGTGACATCACAAGTTTATAACCTAGACCTATAATCTAGAATGCAATCATTGAAGCAGCTGTGACATCCCAGTTCTATAAACTGCAGTATAATGTAGTCATCAAAGGCAAGCTGATGTGACATCACAGGCCAATAAACTAGTCTAGAATGTAGTTATCAAAACACACTTAAAGGGTTACTCCGGCTATAAGCATCTTATCCCCTATCCAAAGGATAGGGGATAAGATGTCTGACCCCCGCGATCTCCGGGCCGGCAACGGCGGAGCCCGGAACATGACTGGCGACTAAAGCCACCACACCCCCTCCATTCATGTCTATGGGAGGGGGCGTGACGGCTAGTACCTAGCCGTCACGCCTCCTCCCATAGACATGAATGGAGGGGGCATGGTGGCTGTAGTTGTCAGTTATCCGGCAAAGAGCGGAGTTCGCTCTGTGCACGGATGACACGGTCCCGCGCGGACAGGGAATAAGATGTTTATCGCCGGAGTACCCCTTAAACTAATCATGGTGTTCTTTGGTCCGGTAATGAAAATGTTCATTCTTAGCTTCCAGGAGCCTGTCATTGTGACAAGAGAACAGAAGAAATATCGGTAGAATCACTTGAATTGTCCCGGTTAGGTCGTGATTATGAACCATGTCCTATACCTGACAACAGTCCTGTCTCAATCTGAGCAACAAAAAGGGGTTTGGGTTGAGTAAATTTTTTATACAAAGAGGGATTTCTGTCTGCATGGCTGTTCCTCGGCTAAGCAGGGGTGGGGCTTAAATGTCCCAACACTTGGTTGATTGCATAGTCTCTGTATATTTCCAGAGAGAAATAAAAGCCTTGGCAAAAATTTAAATAGTCCCACGGCAACCACCAGTGCGTGACTGCAGCCTTAGACGGCAATAATAATATAATGTCGACAATAATACCGTGATAATGCTATTAGGTACATAGATGATGTTTTGTTTCAAAGGAAATGAAGTCAAGGCCCTTGAAATGAAAGAATCAGTCAGCATTATAGGCAGATGCCAAATGTTATCCTTCAAAAGGAAATATTTCCAAGGACTTGGCCCATATAATCTCTGGCAGACACTACAAAATGTGATCACAAAAGGGAAATCCTTCCACTGGCCCACAGGAAAACAGTAGATTTACATGCACATGGTCTTCCGAGAGCGATGCAAGCACTGACCACAAATGGTCAGTAGGGGGCAATAACCTTATTTTCTATTCACTTAATATTTAAAATGATCTCCATGGAAACTTTGTAAAACCTGTTACGGACAACTGTAAAGTATTAGAAATATAGGGGGAGATTTATCAAAACCAGTGCAGAGGAAAAGTTAACCAGTTGCCCATAACAACCAATCAGATCGCTTCTTTCATTTTGCAGAGGCCTTGTGAAAAATGAAAGAAGCAATCTGATTGGTTGCAATGGGCAACTCAGCTGCTTTTCCCCTACACAGGTTTTGATAAATCTCCCCCATCGTCCTTATAACAGGCTGGTCACACTGGACAACATCTAGTCTATAAGGCAGCATGATGTGGGCTCCTTAAAGGAAAACTGTCAGCTTGCTCCCCCCTCACTAACCAGTGGTACTGACTGAAAGTGGAGGGGGACACTGATCAGTTAGATGCCTACTGTGCCGGATCCGCCCGGTCATTCTGCCGATATCTTCGTTTTCCCCTATATGCTAATGAAGTGCTAACTGGCACAGGCGAGATAACTGGCACTCTGACGTCACCGCCGCCGGCCGCAGCGCCGCCCGGTTCATCAATATTCCTCTCCTCCCTCTGCCTCTCTCTCTTCATTACAGAGTAGGGAGAAGAGGGAGAGGAGGAATATTGATGAGCTGGGCGGCGCTGCAGTCGCCGGCGGTGACGTCAGAGTGCCAGTTACCTCGTCTGTGCCAGTCAGCACTTCATTAGCATATAGGGAAAAATGAAGATATTGGCCGAACGGCCAGGCAGATCCGGGCACAGTAACGACAAAATGATCAGTGTCCCCCGCACTATCAGACAGTACCATTGATTAGTGCGGGGGGAGCCAGCTGACAGTTTTCCTTTAAAGGTGTATTCCAGTAAAAAAATTTAATAAAATAAAATTTCATATCAACTGGCTCCAGAAAGTTAAACAGATTTGTAAATTACTTCTATTAAAAAAAATCTTAATCCTTCCAGTACTTATCATCTGCTGAAGTTTAGTTGTTCTTTTCTGTCTGACAGTGCTCTCTGTTTGTCTCAGGAACTGTCCAGAGCAGGAAAGGTTTGCTATGGGGATTTCCTGCTACTCTGGACAGTTCCTGAGAGAGGCAGAGGTGTCGGCAGAGAGCACTGTTGTCAGACAGAATAGAACAACTCAAATTCAGCAGCTAATAACTACTGGAAGGATTAAGATTTTTTAATAGAAGTCATTTACAAATCTGTTTAACTTTCTGGAGCCAGTTGATATGAAAAAAAAAGTTTTTTTACTGGAATACTCATTTAAAGGGAATGTGTCACCTACATACACTGGTTCTTTGTCTCTATTCTTTATCTAATTTTTTATTATAAATATTTCATTATTTTAATATCACAATAGAAAGATAAAACCAACATGCCATGGCCACTTATTACCCCCACATAATGATTAAATAATGCCGTGACACTGATACTAAATAATACAGCCACATCATGATCACATTTTGCTACCACAGTGACTGAATAATATAATGTTACCAAGTAATACAGTCACGCCATTACCATAACACAGTGACTAAATAATACCGCCTAACTGATACAAATAATACTGCCACATACTACAACCACATAGTGGCTGAATAATATCCTGTTACCAAATAATACAATCACACTATGACACCATATAGTTACTGCATTTTACCACCACAGTGATACCAAATAATACCTCCACATAATGACCACATGCTACAACTACATAGTGATGTTACATAGTTACCAAATAATACAACCACACTATGGCCACCCCATACTGCCTGAATAATATACCGCTACCAAAAAATACCAACACGCCATGATCACATTTTACTACCACATAGGGACTTATTGCTCAGCGCTTGGAACAAACTGTTCCGAACGCTGGAGCCGGTGTCGGGAGCTCGTGACGTCATAGCCCTGCCCCTTCATGATGTCACACCCCGTCCCCTCAGTTTAAGTCTATGGGAGGGGGCGTGACGGCTGTCACACCCCCTCCCATAGACTTGCATTGATGGGGCAGGACATCTTAAGGGGCGGGGCTATGACACTACAAGCTCCTGGCGCCGGCTCCAGCGTTCGGAACAGTTTGTTCCAAATGCTGAGCAGCGGAGTACCCCTTTAAATCATACCACCCTGATACCAAATAATGCATCCATATAATGACCACATGCTACTACTACACAGTAACTAAATAATATACTATTACCAAATAATACAGCCAGCCAATTACCACCCCATAGTGACTAAATAATACAGCCTCACCGATATGAAATAATACCTCCACATAATGAGCCATATGCTACAACCACATGGTGACTGAATAATATACTGTTACCAAATAATACAACCACCTTATGACCACTTTATAGTGACTGAATTTTACCACCACAGTGGTACCAAATAATACCTCCGCATAATGACCACAAGCTACAACCACACAGTGACTGAATACTATACTGTTACCAAATAGTACAACCACACTATGACCGTCATATAGTGATTGAAATTTACTGCCAGAGTGATATCAAATAATACCTCCGCATAATGAAAATAACAGGTCTCCATTTACAGGAACGATATTAAAGCAGCTTGGCAGAAAAAACATAAATTTTCTCATCCAATTTTTCCTTGAATTTTACCCAAAATTTCCATTTCATAGTCTAAAATCCATATTGATTTTAGACCTTTCCAGGTGGCACCAACTCCACAAAATATAGGGATAGACAAACAGCAATGTCCTCTTCAGGGACATACAGACCACCAAATCTTACGGTAAGAAATATTTCCTTTCTTGGAGAATAAGGGATCATTTCTACCCCACCCAAGATTGAATTACCCCATTACGTATCCTTCTGCAGGTGTTTCACACAGGTCCGAATCTTCCATTTTCTTCAATCAAACTGAAGAAACACCTCACCCAAAGACTGTAGGCAGGTGGGGATGGCCTCCTGTTTCCCCAATAGCAACAAGGTAGTTTAACCCTACCAAATAGATAAGGCTATCGTTCAAGGCCGAAGGCCTTGGGCGATAGCCTTATCTATTTGGTAGGGTACCCAGGACACCTTCCAGCCACGACCAGAAATAGAAGCTACACCGGATCTTAGCCAAAAGGCTGATAAGAAATCTCAACTCTTATAGGTTAGCCAATGCTCCACTGGGAAAAAAAATATCCAAACCAAAATGCTTACCTTAACCCATTACTCTTCTAAACCTTTGTTACGGCTGAGGTGTAGTGGATAAGCTTTACCTGTGTGGATGATGACATGGGCCGTACCAGGGAGCGGAGTCTAAGGTGCCGTTGGTTTTCACCAGAGACCGCCGCAAAGCAGGATGGACTTGCAGCAGCAGGCAGCACCCAGGTCGCTACCCCTGATAAGTCTCGTCCACACAGGCGGCCGAGGTGTAATGTGGTACTGGATGGATAAGGCAACTCGTAGCAAGGTCAGGTCACGAAGCAAGAGGTCAGAGGACAGGCGGCACAGGAGCAAGGTCATGGTTTGTAGCAACAGGGTCTGGAACAAGGCAAGGCAGAAACAGAATGCTTTCTCTTAGGCTGATAAGGCACAAAGATCTGGCAAGGGTCAAAATGAAGTGCCTGTACTTATAGGGTCATGGGGAAGCAAGAACCAATTAAATGTGTACTGTGTCTTTAAATTTCACAGAGCCGGCGCACGCACGCCGGCAAGCAGGAGGCGTACGGAGACGACGGGGGAGGTAAGAGACAGTAGGCAGGCTGCGATTGCATTGCGGGATGCGAATCGCAGTACGGAGTATGCAGGAGAAGGAGTGTGTCCGCAGCCAGCATGTCTGACCGCGGCGCGACTCCTAACAACCTCTTTGTTATACTCAATTAGATTTATTTACTATATGTTAGTGATGATGTATCATCATTCAGGGAGGAGAGGATCATGGGAAATACGATCCACTTAAGGGACTTACTAAGGGTGGGTTGATGGTTGAAGTGGGGTCGCCCTTTTAAGAGCGGAACTTCTGCTGTTAGATAGGGAAAGCAATTTGGGATAGTATGTAAGGGTCAGTTTACAATGGACCCTTTATTGCTATAAATCCATCTTTAATAACTGAAGCGGAACATACAAACAAAGAGAGTTTACCTGTGATAAACAAACCCCTATGTGCCTGACATCCATGAATATGTTGACTCCTCTATGTTTTGGCTTATCAGTTTTTTCACAACTCTATTAATTACTCTTTGGTTTCGATTTCCATTTTTTATCCCAATAGGGGGATAGTTTTGTGTTTGATCACTGGAGTAGGAACCCCCACAAATATAGGGGGGGGGGGTGCAGCATTTTAATTAGGTGTGGCAATGTAAGGGAGGAGCCAAAAAAAAGGAGGATCCAAAAGGGGAGAGGACAAAAAGGGGAAGAACCACTTAATGTTGCATGATGCTATAAAATTGAGTTTAGAGGCGCCATTTATTGAATTTTTAAATAAATCCAAAGTCCAAAATCAGGAAATGCAGTCTGGAGTGCTGAGAGGGTGTGTGCAGCCTTAGCCACTCATAGCTCATCTCACACACTGAACTGCTCTGGGCTGTGTGTAGCAGAGTGAGGGAGGAAGTTCTCCCCTGTATGGCTTCAGATGATGTCACGCCTGCTGGGGAACGCCCCTTCCCAGTCTGTGAATTTGACTGAGACTGAGCAGAAAATACAGAGCAATATCAAGGTGGAAATCTAAAAAATAATAAAAATAAAGGCAGGGGGTGGTTTATCATGATGGGGGGCAGTGAACTGGGAGGATTGTAAAATTTAACAAGATCACGAGAGGTACTCTTTCAGCGCATTGTACAGTTATGGAGGGAGCACAGCTATGTGTACCGTCACATGCTCCTCCATAGGCAGCCATGTATGGTTGATAAGCCGTCCAGCCGCAGGCAGGGACTGAAGACCAGGTGGCATCGGGTGATGTCAGTGAATATGCCGCAGGGAAGCCTCCTAGTGTGTGTAAGTAACATCTCCATAATCACAGCAATTACAGGCTCCTCATTACAGGTACCAGTAGAGGCAGTAGATTTAGGAGACAGAGATTCAGGTAGGAATGTGGGAGGCCAGGACGGGGGGGAATCTCTACAGGCTGTGTAGATGCCATTAAGTTATACATAACTTATTCTGTCCTAATCCTGAGTTATATCGTAATAATTGATTGTACAGTGACCCCCCCGACCTACGATGGCCCCGACATACGATAATTTCAACATGCGATGGCCTCTCAGAGTCATCGCATGTTGGAGGCAGCATCAACATACGATGCTTTTGTATGTCGGGGCCATCGCATAAATGGCTATCCGGCAGCGCAGACTGCTTCAGCTGCCACCGGATAGCCGTTTAAGGTGCCCCGTGTGGTCCGCTGACGATCACTTACCTGTCCTCGGGGCTCCAGGGCGTCCTCTTCGGGATCCCCTGCATCGTCGGCGTTCTCCATCGTCGTCATCACCTCGCTGCGCACGCCGTCCCGTCATCCAATAGGAGCGGTGTGCGTAGTGACGTGATGGCGGCGACGGAGAGCGAGGATGCCGGGGAAGCAGAGGCCTTGCTGGAGCTTCGGGGACACCTCGGGGACAGCGATGGAGGGCGACATCCAGGGAAGCGGTGACGGTCCGGAGTGGTGGGGACACGTGAGTACAACTTCCTATACCAGTGGTCTTCAACCTGTGGACCTCCAGATGTTGCAAAACTACAACTCCCAGCATGCCCGGACAGCCGGTGGCTGTCTGGGCATGCTGGGTGTTGTAGTTTTGCAACATCTGGAGGACCGCAGGTTGTAGATCACTGTCCTATACTTTACATTGCACGGATCCCTCAACATACGATGGTTTCAACAAATGATGGTCCATTTGGAACGGATTACCATTGTATGTTGAGGGATCACTGTACTGTATCTGCTACAATCAATTACTATATTGATTATTATATAGACTCACTCAAGGGACACAGGTCCTAAATGTGGCCGGCACATGGGTGATTGTCCGACCATGATAGCGGATCCAGCCCCATGCCCATGAGGCGGAAGCTCTGACACGGCTTCTGCTTCACATCCAGCAGTTACTGCGCTGCGGAATCTGTAGGCGCTATATAAATAAAATTATTATTATTATTTATTATTACTGGGCTTCTGACATCTTCTCCCATTACTGTCGATACAAGGAGACAGACAGATACAGCTCCTGCAAATCAAGGGCAGATTCAGAGGCCCCCATACCCCCCTTTCCCTCCAACCCCTTTGTCATTTGTCCCCCAGACCCCTATCTGTCCTCTGTCTTCTCCAGCCCCTCTGTCTTCTGTCCCCCTAGACCCCTCTGTCTTCTGTCCCACTAGACCCCTCTGTCTTCTGCCCCCTAGACCCCTCTGTCTTCTGCCCCCTAGACCCCTCTGTCTTCTGTCCCCCTAGACCCCTCTGTCTTCTGCCCCCTAGACCCCTCTGCCTTCTGCCCCCTAGACCCCTCTGTCTTCTGTCCCCCTAGACCCCTCTGTTTTCTGCCCCCTAGACCCCTCTGTCTTCTGTCCCCCTAGACCCCTGTCTTCTGCCCCCTAGACCCCTCTGTCTTCTGTCCCCCTAGACCCCTCTGTCTTCTGCCCCCTAGACCCCTCTGTCTTCTGTCCCCCTAGACCCCTCTGTCTTCTGTCCCCCTAGACCCCTCTGTCTTCTGCCCCCTAGACCCCTCTGTCTTCTGTCCCCCTAGACCCCTCTGTCTTCTGTCCCCCTAGACCCCTCTGTCTTCTGTCCCCCTAGACCCCTCTGTCTTCTGCCCCCTAGACCCCTCTGTCTTCTGTCCCCCTAGACCCCTCTGTCTTCTGTCCCCCTAGACCCCTCTGTCTTCTGTCCCCCTAGACCCCTCTGTCTTCTGCCCCCTAGACCCCTCTGTCTTCTTCGGATCCCTCTGTCCCCATTGACACTGGAATTGTAGGGAAGGGAGTAGGGATGCGGGCACCGGTTGTCTCAACGACGCCCATGCCCAGCACTCAGGACGTACACTTACGTAGGGAGGTGGTGTCAGCACAGTCGGGTGTCTGACACCTGAGAGATTTGCTGCCTCTAGTGCCCTAGGGTGCCGGGTGTTGTTACAAATGACACTACCACATTAGATAACACCTACCGATACTTTGTGACTGTCAAGAATTTGTTTATAGACAATTTCATCTATTCTGTTACTTTCTTGCATGACATCATGTACTGTGCGGAAGAATGAGAAATAACCACAAGCACCCATTATACCCAGCATGGGTGGACAGACCACATTCCTAAAAGTATCAGATACTTCTGAAGATAAACAGGGTAAATCTAGAGTAAAAAGTTAATTATTGGTCAAACCTAACCTGAAATGTCACCTGTCAGGTTTCCAGTTGAAATTTTTCCGAAACTCCACAACTATTCATGGTTGGCCGATTCTTCATGGAACTGAAGGAGCGTGAAGTGGGTGTGGAATTTAAGGAGGCTTCCTATTCTCTACCCCTGTATATAGATTATAGCAGTCACTCAGAATCAGTTTCTTTCTCGTAACCCCCTATAAGCCCCTATAAAGGGATAATGACATACATGAACTAGGATGGGATTGGCCGGCCAAAATACCAAAGGATTCCCCAGGGGGCACAGGCTCTGACCCCATTAACAAGGAGGTGAGAAAGACTCCCTTCCTATATACAGATTAAAGGGGTTATCCACCATAAGGTGATTTTAGTACATACCTGGCAGACAGTAATGGACATGCTTAGGAAGAATCTGTGCTTGTCTTGGGGCTAAATGGCTATGTTGTGAGATTACCATAACACTGTGGCTAGCTTTTTGTGAACTGGTATTTCCTGTTTGAGATTTTCTTTTTGACTACAAATCCCATAATTCCATGTTTCTCCCTCCCACACATCAGCCACCCTACCCATTGAAACGTAAATGAGCTGCATGCATTCAAAAGACCTGTGGTTTTCAATCAGGGTGCCTACAGCTGTTGCATTAGTTGCAGATTGATCTCTCTCCCACCAAGCGATCGCTCCACCCATTGAAGCAGACAGGCTCCCTGTCATCAGCTGACTAGTGAGTCAGGTCTCGGCCGCATTGCAAGCTGGGAAAAATCCGAGACAGCAGTCATTTTGTATGCTGTTAAAAATAAATATTGGGGTGAAAATCACATAAGAATTGTGAGAAAACCGTCACACACAGGTACAGACACTATATTATGAACTACACTAACTTTACAGCCCCTGTAGCATAGTCAAATAATGAAAAAAAAATCCTGGAATACCCCTTTAAGGAATAGGTGCAGGGCTCAAGTAATGTAGGTACGCATAGAAACGGAGTTCCTGCACATTTTCAACAGCAGAGACACTGGGGGAGATTCATCAAAACCAGTGTAGAGGAAGAGTGGTGCAGTTGCCCATAGCAACCAATCAGATTGCTTCTTTCATTTATCAAAGGCCTTGTTAAAAATGAAAGAAGCAATCTGATTGGTTGCTATGGGCATCTGCACCACTCTTCCTCTACACTGGTTTTGATGAATCTCCCCCACTGTTCCCATTATCAGAAGTCCTGCAGGACCAGCCCTTGAGTGGATTTCTTGGCCAAGTCCCACACTTTTTTCCAAGGACTTGACCCTGGGTTAGGGATTAGTGCAGATCTGAGCTCACCTCAAACAACTGTCCCTACCTACTTGGACTATCTGCCAAACTGGGTGTTGGTTTCTACACTGGACTAAATGCTTGGGGCTACAAGGTCAGCAACAGTCGAGAAAAAAACTGTACAAAATCAGCAGACAAGAAGTTAATCGGGGACAAAACCTAGAAGGGAGCGTAGTACAAAATCCGGAACAAAGTAGGACAAGCAACCTAGAGTGCGGCAAAGTACAAAGTCAGCAGGCAAAGGCAAGGTCAGGTCACAAACAGAAGTCAGGTTAGGTCAAAGAGGTATAGGCAACGTTGGGTGTGACTTTTGGGCCATTCATTCGTCAATAGGGTCGATTTTTAAGGGTTGGTTCAAAATAACCTATTACATGTTATTAGGCATATGTCTTGAGAGTTCAGAATCCACATAGTAAAGAATCCACATTTATAATGCTAAAGAAACCTTTTTTTCTACAGGTCTTGCCATGACTGTCTAAAGTATATGGGGAGCTCCCAACCCTCCTGAGAGATGACATCTGTCCAACCCTTTTGACAGATAAACCACCACCCGAGGAGTCTGGCAGCGGCTTACCCCACCTCTCTCCATTCATCACACATGAACCTTCAGTCAAACATTCATGTGGACGGGGAGACCTAATGTTCTGTCAAAAGCTATTGGAACCACCTTTAGTGTAATGGATGCAAATGGTGTTCTCCATATGTTCTATAAGACATCATTGTGGGGTCTTCCATTTAGGATCCCTCTATGATCCAGATTGGAAAGACACTAAAAAAAGAGTAGCTCCAACACTTTTTACCATGTATTACATCAGTGCTTACCAACCAGGGTGCCTCCAGCTGTTGCAAAACTACCACTCCCAGCATGCCCGGACAGCCAAAGGCTGTCCGGGCATGCTGAGAGTGGTAGTTTTGCAACAGCTGGAGGCACCTTGTTGGCAAACACTGAATTACATGTTCAACTATTCCTTTGAATAGACAGGGTTGACTATCCACTTCACCTGATATCAGATTACCGGGGGGTTAAAAAGCCAAAATTATGACAATTAGACAGACCAACTTGTCTGAACAGCGCCATACCTGTCCGCAGGTTATATCTGGTATTGCCGCTCAGCTGCTTTGAAATAAATGAGACAGCTGCAATACCACACACGACCATTGGAGAGGGGTGGAGTTGTTTTGGAATATAGCAGTCACATTTTTCTTACTCAATCTAAATCACTGCTTTCGGTGTTGCTACATAGTGGTTTATAATGTGACTAAGTGTGAAAAAATCCCCCATTGACTGTTTACGCTTCTGCCTCCTCCCAGGTCTTAGTGCTGAGACAATTCACCCATTAGAGGCCACACCTGACATTGTGACCTGATAACATTAGCCATAGTGCAAATATCCGAGCCCAGATCCCAGCGCCCGTCTGCTGATCAAAGAGTCACTTATCTACTACCTAATCTGGTCTAATTGTGTGCTCAACCAGTTTTGAGAAATTTGCCAAATTGAACACTAAAGGGGTACTCCGCCCTTAGACATCTTATCCCCTATCCAAAGGACAGGGGATAAGATGTCTGATTGCGGGGGTCCCTCCGCTGGGGACCCCCACGATCTCTCCTGCAGCACCCCCGTTCCCCAGCTGCACAGAGGGAGGAGCGCTCCGTGGCTGATGACAGGCGATACAGAGGACGGTGTATTGTGATGTCACGGCTCCGCCCTCTCGTGACGTGACATCACCCCCCCTCCTTAGCAAGTCTATGGGAGGGGGCATGACTGCCACCACACCCCCTCCCATAGACTTACATTGATAGGGGATCGGGGATAAGATGTCTAGGGGCGGAGTACCCGGAGAACAATTAAATTTTTTTTTTACATCAACTGTTGCCAGAAAATTAAACATATCTGTAAATTACTTTTATTTAAAAATCTTAATACTTCCAGTACTTATCAGCTGCTGTCTGCTGCACAGGAAGTAATTTTCTTTTTTGTCTGACCACAGTGCTCTCTGCTGACACCTCTGTCCATGTCAGGAACTGTCCAGAGCAGGAGAGGTTTGCTATGGGGATTTGTTCCTACTCTGGACAGTTCCTGACATGGACAGAGGTGTCAGTAGAGAGCACTGTGGTCAGACAGAAAAGAAATTCAAAAAGAAAATAACGTCCAGTGGAGCATACAGCAGCTGATAAGTACTGGAAGTATTCGGATTTTTAAAATCTAGTTATAACCCCCTTCGGGTTTTTTTCTTATCACTTGAATGGAGCTGTACTGCAAACAGTGCTGAATGCGCATAGTGGCCCCTTCTTTCTCAAGATCAGTCGGACCCCCACTCATTGTAAAGATATGACCTGTTCTAGTTGTATGCCCTCACTTTATAAGAAAAGGATATTGTGCTTCCCGACATTCACCAGCACATTGGTCTGTACTAAGGTTATCATTTAGCATTGGTCTGGAACGCTTCATACACTGGACACTGCCCCAGCCTACCTGAGCATGCTGTGAGTTTTAGTTTTGCAACAGCTGGAGGTACCCTTGTTAAAGGGGTAGTCCAGTGCTGAAAAACCTATCCCCTTTCCTAAAGATAGGGGATAAGTTTCAGATCGCGCGCGGGGGGGGGTCCAATCGCGATCTCGGGGCCCCTGCAGCCCGTGGTAAGGGGACGTGTTGACCACCGCATGAAGCGGCAGCTGACATGCCCCCTCAATACATCGCTATGGCACAGCAGGAGATTGCAGAAGGCAGCGCTCCGGCTCTGCCATAGAGTTGTATTGAGGGGGCGTGTCGGCCGCCGCTTCGTGCGGAGGTCGACACGCCCCCTTCCCGCGTGCTGCAGGTGCCCATGACAGGAGATCACAGGGGGCCCCAGCGGTCGGACCCCCCGCAATCTGAAACTTATCCCCTATCTTTAGGATAGGGGGATACGTTTTTCAGCACTGGATTTCTCCTTTAAGAAATACTGCCCCAGCCTGTCTGCGCATCCAGTCTTCTGCTGTCTGGGCATGCTCAGAGTTGTAGTTTAACAACAGTTGGCAGCACCCGGGTTTAGAAACACTTCTCCAGCCTGCCCAGGCATGCTGGGAGTGGTAGTTTTGCAACAGCTGGAGTCCTCCTGGTTGGGTAACACTGCTCTAAAGTAACATGGTGTCACCTATTCGTCGTTGCCATGCACAATATATATACTATGAGGGGGATGCCAGGGACTCCTAACCTTATAGCAGCGTTTCCCACAAATTGCACCTCCAGCTGTTGCAAAACTACAACTCCCAGCATGCCCGGACAGCCCAATACAGGATGCCCGGCAGGGTGCCTCTAGCAGTTGCAAAACTACAAATCCCAGCATTCCCAGACAGCTGAATACAGGATGCCTCGCAGACTAGAGTAATGTTTCCCAAGCAGGGTGCCTCCAGCAGTTGCAAAACTACAACTCCCAGCATGACTGGACAGCCAAAGACAGGATGTCCAGGCAGGCTGGGACTGCGTTTTCCAAGCAGGGTGCCTCCAGAAGTTGCAAAACTACAACTCCCAACATGCCCAGACAGCTGAATACAGGATGCCTGGCAGACTAGAGTAATGTTTCCCAAGCAGGGTGCCTCCAGCAGTTGCAAAACTACAACTCCCAACATGCCCAGACAGCTGAATACAGGATGCCTGGCAGACTAATGTTTCCTAAGCAGGGTGCCTCCAGCAGTTGCAAAACTACAACTCCCAGCATGACTGGACAGCCAAAGACAGGATGCCTGGCAGACTGGGGCTGTGTTTTCCAAGCAGGGTGCCTCCAGCAGTTGCAAAACTACAACTCCCAACATGCCCAGACCGCTGAATACAGGATGCCTGGCAGACTAATGTTTCCCAAGCAGGGTTCCTCCAGCAGTTGCAAAACTACAACTCCCAGCATGACTGGACAGCCAAAGACAGGATGTCCAGGCAGGCTGGGGCTGTGTTTTCCAAGCAGGGTGCCTCCAGCAGTTGCAAAACTACAACTCCCAACATGCCCAGACAGCTGAATACAGGATGCCTGGCAGACTAGAGTAATGTTTCCCAAGCAGGGTGCCTCCAGCAGTTGCAAAACTACAAATCCCAACATGCCCAGACAGCTGAATACAGGATGCCTGGCAGACTAATGTTTCGCAAGCAGGGTGCCTCCAGCAGTTGCAAAACTACAACTCCCAGCATGCCCGGACAGCCAAAGGCTGTCCGGGCATACTGGGAGTTGTACTTTTGCAACAGCTGGAGGCATCCTGCTTGGGAAACACTTTGTTAGATGCTGAGGATTTCTCTCACTGAAGGCAATAAGGCAGAATGCCATTGGCCGTACAGGAATGCTGGGAGTTGTAGTTTTGCAACAGCTGGAGTCACACTGGTTGAAAAACACTACCCTTTATAGAGACCTGATCAATTTCTGTACTGCACTGCAGACTATGTTGGCACCACTGAGCAACAGGACGTAACTATAGTAAAGTACAGTCATAAAACTCCCTTTTTTTACTCTGAAGCAAACATGAAACCTTTTACACCCATGTAGGTGTGGCTGTAACCTGAGCCTGCAGTGGGGAGTGTCCGCCTGCAGGGGGCGCTAGAGCTGTTGGCTGGACAGCAGCATTGCTTGTAAGGCAGGGCTGGGGAGTGAGGCAACAGGCACACCCTGTGCACAGACTGGGGATCTTACATTAGCAACTTCTCCTGAGTTCACCACAGCTCCAGCAGTGCCACCATGCCCGTCAAAGGAGGAACCAAGTGCATTAAATACCTGCTCTTCGCCTTTAACTTCATCTTCTGGGTGAGTGCAAGCTCTGTGGGCAAGTGTGGGGGGTGGGGAAAGGGGATGTGGTTGCAAAGGGGGGAGTCTGCTGGGCTCAGGGGAGTTGTGCCAGGACTTTGTGAGCCTTTATACTATGAATCCTGTTTATTGTTTTGTTACATTTGTTGTTACATCTGTATCTCCTGCTTGTTGTTTTGTTGTATTGTGTTACAGTGCTGGTAGGATCACAAGTCTCCCCTCTCCCTGTCTCAGGTTAGGTTAAGACCCCACTTTTGGAGTATTCACCGTCCAGTCCATGGGTATGTTACTGGGTTCACATCACGTTTTTGCCTTACTGTTTCTAATCAGTTTTTCTAAAGAAAACCGTATGGCAAAATAAAATAAATAAACGTATGGGAAAAAGTAAACTGTGTGTGTGTGTGTGTTTTCAATCGTGCATACGGTTCTGTCCGTTTTTATAATAACAAAAACCCCATACGTTTTTGAAAATTGTGTCCATTTTTAATGGGAGGGATGTTGGGTGGTTGATCACGGTTTAAACACCGTACTGCAACCGCATACGTTTTTTTATTTATTTTTTTTAAAAACATGGACGTCAATGGGCAACGCACATGTATACGGTTCCATACGGGAAACCGTATACAGTTTTTAGGCTGGGTTCACATCACGTTTTCAGCCATACGGGACCGCATACGGCTGGGGGGAGCTAAAACCTTGCGCTCCTGTATGCCGCCTGTATGTTATGTATTTCAATGTCAGGAACTGTCCAGAGCAGGAAAGGGTTGCTATGGGGATTTGCTCCTACTCTGGACAGTTCCTGACATGGACAGGGGTGTCAGCAGAGAGCACTGTGGTCAGACAGAAAGGAAATTCAAAAAGAAAATAACTTCCTCTATAGTATACAGCAGCTGATAAGTACTGGAAGGATTCATATTTTTTTTAAATAGAAGTAATTAATTTACAAATCTGTTTTAACTTTCTGGCACCATTTGATTTAAAAAACAAACAAACGGTGGAGTACCCCTTTAGTAGCTACTAGGAATGTGGTTCCAAAAGCAAGCTAACATGCTGGTACTTTTAGTTCTCTGCATGGCGTGGGCTCATATTATGGTTTACCCAGTCTACTGGGGGCTGCAGTGCTGAGTTGCCCATAGCAACCAATCAGATCGCTACTTTCATTTTTAACAAGGCCTCTGCAAAATGAAAGAAGCGATCTGATAGGTTGCTATGGGCAACTCAGCAACTTTTCCTCTGGACAGGTTGTGATGAATCTCCCCCACATTTCCCGGTGAATGATTCCAGCATGTCGGCTATCTAGGTGTGATGGAATTTGTAGTTCTACATGTATTAAAAGAGCTGCCTATAACTACTCTGGGTAGTAGTTAAAGGGGTACTCCAGTGAAAACCTTTTTTCTTTTAAATCAACTGGTGTCAGAAAGTTAAACATATTTGTAAATTACTTCTATTAAAAAATCTTAATCCTTCCAGTACTTATTAGCTGCTGAATGCTACAGAGGAAATTCCTTTCTTTTTGGAACACTGATGACATCACGAGCACAGTGCTCTCTGCTGACATCTCTGTCAATTTTAGCAACCATGCATAGCAGATGTATGCTAAGGGCAGCATGGTGGCTCAGTGGTTACCACTGCTACCTTGCAGTGCTGGGGGCTTGGGTTCAAATCCCACTAAGGACAACAATAAATAAAGGGTTATTATTATTATAATAATGTCAGCAGAGAGAACTGTGCTCGTGATGTCATCAGAGAGCATTCCAAAAAGAAAATAATTTCCTCTGTAGTATTCAGCAGCTAATAAGTACAGGAAGGATTAAGATTTTTTTAATAGAAGTAATTTACAAATATGTTTAACTTTCTGCCACCAGTTGATTTAAAAGAAAAAAGGTTTTCACCGGAGTACCCCCTTTAAATCTGTGTTTCCCAAAAAGGGTACCTTCAGCTGTTGCAAAACTACAACTCCCAGCATGCCCAGACAGCCAAAGGCTGTCTGGGCATGCTGGGATTTGTAGTTTTGCATTAGCTAGAGGCACCCTGATTGGGAAACACTGCCCCAGCCTATCCAGTAGTGTCAAGCGCGAACATTTGAAATGCAAATTTTTACCGCGATTTTGCGAATATTTAAAATATAGTGATGTATATTCGTAATGACTAATATATTCATTTTTTGTGCGAGTATTTATGCGAAAACCGGCATTTCTAGACTGGACACTGATCCCTCCCTTCTTTTAGGTGAAAGATATAATCGCGCATGCGCACTATGCGGATTTCATTACGAATTTTCGCATGGAAGAAAGAACGAACATGCGAATTTCGCAAACATAGATCGAATATTCGTTCATACATTCGCAAAATATCACTAATTTGAATATGGCCCCTGACGCTCATCACTACAATCCAGTATCTTGTCTTCAACTGTCTGGGCATGCTGGGAGATGTAGTTTTGCAACAGCTGGAGGCACATTGGTTGGGAAACACCGCATCAGCCTGTCTGGGCATGCTGGGAGTTGTAGTTTTGCAACAGCTGGAGGCACATTGGTTGGGAAACACCGCATCAGCCTGTCTGGGCATGCTGGGAGTTGTAGTTTTGCAACAGCTGGAGGCACCCTGGTTAGAAAACACCTCCCCAGACTGTCTGGGCATGCTGGGAGTTGTAGTTTTGCAACAGCTGGAGGCACCCTGGTTAGAAAACACCTCCCCAGACTGTCTGGGCATGCTGGGAGTTGTAGTTTTGCAACAGCTGGAGGCACCCTGGTTAGAAAACACCTCCCCAGACTGTCTGGGCATGCTGGGAGTTGTAGTTTTGCAACAGCTGGAGGCACCCTGGTTAGAAAACACCTCCCCAGACTGTCTGGGCATGCTGGGAGTTGTAGTTTTGCAACAGCTGGAGGCACTATGGTTGGGAAACACTGCATAAACCAAATGTTTATGGTTATGGCGTTAGCAGGTGAACATGATGGACTGTACAGATGTTGCCCTTGCTGGCTTTACGGTGGAGATCAAAGAGATCAAAAGCAATCCAAAGTGTTCCTGTTCTGGATGTTATTCTCATCATCTCCTTAGTCAGCGACTAATTGTGATGGAAAATGTGACGTTCATGGATACCAATGGGAGGACGCACTACTTGGTTCTACCTCATGTTGGCGCTGCACAGAGATAAAAACATCATTTACACTGGGCAAGGCCCATTCTACTCACATTGCTTCCAAGATGTGGGGTCCGTAGTAGACAACCCCCTCTTAAAGGAGAATGAACAGTTTTAGGAACACAAGTGTGCCCCCCCCCCTTAACTAGTGCCTTGTGTGTTCATTGACTATAGCTGAGGCAGTGTTTCCCAACCAGGGTGCCTCCGGCTGTTGCAGAACTACAACTCCCAGCATGCCCATAGTTCCTAATCCCCCATACCTCTAACCGAATGGAGAACATTATAGAGCAGTGCTGGTCAGTGTAAGCCAGTGTTTCTCAACCATTGTGCCTTCGGCTGTCCGGGCATGCTGGAAGTTGTAGTTTAGCAACAGCTGGAGGCACACTGGTTGGGAAACATCAGGTTAGACAAACACTATTGATTTCATGGGCAATAAAGACCCTGTTGGACTGAGAAGAGCAGATGTGCTGTCTTGGCGGAGAGTCATCTGGACAGGTGGCGTTTTTAAGAGACGGTACCATTTGCCCCCCATTGTTGTCTATAGTGGGCACACATTCCTAGGCTGGGAAATAGATTATTGCATATAAAGCAGTGCTATAATAGGGGGAAAAGGATACCCGATAACCTGCTGGGAGTTGTAGTTCTGCAACAGCTGGAGAGCCACAGGTTGGATAACACTGGTTTATGGAATTGTGCAGTGTGTCCCAACCAGTGTCCCTCCAGCTGTTGCGAACTACAACTTCCAGCATGCCCGGACAGCCGATGGCTGTCCGGGCATGCTGGAAATTGTAGTTTTGCAACAGCTGGAGGCACCCTGGTTGAAATACACTGCTTAAACAGCTACCTGTTATATTATCAGAAGACTCATAAGTTAAAAATGATTATCCAGGAATTATTTACAAAAAAAAAGCTAATTTCTTCCAAAAACAGCGCCATCCTCATCCTCAGGCTATGTATGGTATCACCATGTCATTTACTTCAATGGAACTGAGCAGCAATACCTCACAGAATCTGAGGACATGGGTGGCGCTGTTTTGGACTTTCTTTTAAATTCTCAGAATTCTTAAGATCTCTGCTTGCTGTCAGTGACTATAATCATCTTTTGCTCAGGAGGAGCAGCCTAGTTTGTGCATTAAAGAAGTTATCCAGGATTCGAAAAACAGAGCTGATTTCTTCCTGAAAACAGCTCCACTCTTGTCGTTTGTTTGTGGGCTTGTAGCTAAGGTCAATTAAAGTGACCGAAGCCAAGTTGTAATACCACACACAACCTGAGGACCGGGGTGGTGCTGTTTTGGAAAGAAATTATCTCTGTTTTTCTATTCCCGGATAACCCTTTTAAAGGGTTTATCCAGGATTAGAAATATAGAGCTTATTTCTTTTAAAAAAAAAAAAAAAAAAAAAAACAGCACCACCCCTGTCCTCAGGTTGTGTGTGGTATTGCAGCCCGGTGTCATTGAGGTGAATGGAGGCAAGTTGCAATACCACGTCAAAAGAATTGAAGGGGGGGGGGGGGGAATCGACTTGTAAGGTCAAAAATAAATATCCAATTGGGTGCTGCACTAGTGTTGCAATTCCACACACAACCTGAGAACAGGGGTGGTGCTGTTTTTGGAATAAATCAGCTCTGTTTTTCTAATCCTAAATAAAGCCACTGAAAACGGTTATCCAGGAATAGTAGAACAGAGGAAATGTCTTCCTTAAAACAGTGCCACCCCTGTTCTCAGGTTGTGTGTAGTATTACAACTTGGCTCCATTCACTTCAATGGAACTGAGCTGTAAGGGTATGTTCACACGAGCGGATCCATGGCGTAATTTACGCTGCGGATCCGCCGCTGAAGGACCTCTGTATTCTGCCTTAAACATGTGCCTGCTCATAGCGGCAATACGCCGCTACGTGCACACACACTGAAAGGATATGTGAGTCGCCACGCATGTGCGGTGTACTCGCACACATCGCGGCCGCTCCCCCTGCTCAATGAGAGCTGCCGCGATGTGCGAGTATACTGCGACTCGCACATTGTACTGTGTCTGCTCTTAGCGGCGTATTGGCGCTCCGAGCAGGCACATGTAAAGGCAGAATACAGAGGGTCCTTCAGCGGCGGATCCGCTGTGAAAATCCACTCGTCTGAACGTACCCTAATACCGCTGCAAATCAGCTTTGTTTTTCTAACCTATTTATACTGATGAGATTGGTGTAATTCCTCATTTCACCTGTAGAGGTGCTGTAGATAAGTGAAAAACTTGCTGGCTCTGATCAGTCGATCTCTGGGATCTGAGCAGTGGGACAATCTGTGATCAGTTTAGCTCAAGACTCTTACAATAAGGACTTTTTTGGGCACATGTAGATCTATCCTTTTGTAATCTTGTTAATGAGAACTACAACTCTGAGCGTGCACCATTATTCAGAGCATGCTGGACTTGTAGTGTTCTCCTCCGCAGTCTGGCTGGAGAGATGTGGAGCAGTCATGTAACACCATGGCCTCTTTGGGGAGTCCCCTCTCTAGCAGGTTGTTATCCCGCCCTCCTGAGACAGTGCTCTGAGGACTCCTCTATTTCTGGGGCTGACATAACAAGGATTGGTGCTGCACAGTGATTTGTCAGGGACTGGAGAGACTCGCCGGGACCGCCCACGTGTCTGTTCATTGTTTTGCAAACATTGGCAGGAGAAAAGCCTGAGAGAGAGAACTGTGCCTCAGAGTGTCCTCGCCAGTTACTCTTAACCCCTTAAGGACCAATACAAATAAACCTGTACGCCCCTGAAAGACCAGGCCTGTTTTTTCAAATCTTTATTAGAGAATAACTCTGGTAACCGTTTTGCCAATCACGATAATTCTGACATTGTTTTTTTGTCACAAGTAGTCCTTCATGTACATAGTAAAAGTAGCCGATATCATTTGTAGTTTTTTTTTATAATGCAAAAAATCATGAAATTTTTACAAAAAATTCGGATTTTTTGCTATTTTAACACTAATAGGGTGCATATATTTATACATACTGACCAAATAGTTTATGAAACTTATACTTTCAGATGTCTACTTTATTTTGACATCATTTTTTTTGTTTTTAATTAACATTTTAAATTAGTTAGAAGCCTAACAATTTAACTTGAAATTTAGAAAATTTGAAAAGTACCGTATTTATCGGCGTATAACACGCACTTTTTAGGCTAAAATTTTTAGCCTAAAGTCTGTGTGCGTGTTATACGCAGATACACCCCCAGGAAAGGCAGGGGGAGAGAGGCTGTCGCTGCCCGCTTCTCTCCCCCTGCCTTTCCTGGGGTCTAGAGCGCTGCTGTCGGCCCTTTTCACCCCCTGGTTTTCGGCGCCGCTGCCCGTTCTGTCCCCCTGACTATCGGTGCCGGCGCCGATAGCCAGGGAGAGAGAAGCGGCGCTGACAGCCAGGGGGAGAGAAGGGGCAGCGGCACCCATTGCCGGCACCACTGCCCCGTTGCCTCCCCCCATCCCAGGTGGCATAATTACCTGAGTTGGGTCCGCGCTGCTCCAGGCCTCCTTCGTGCATCCCCGGCGTCGTTGCTATGCGCTGAACGGCGCGGCGCATGACGTCAGAGCGCCGCGCCGTGCATAGCAACGACGCTGGGGACGCACGACGGAGGCCTGGAGCAGCGCGGACCGGACTCAGGTAATTATGCCACCGGGGATGGGGGGAGGCAACGGGGCAGCGGCGCCGGCAATGGGTGCCGCTGCCCCTTCTCTCCCCCTGGCTGTCGGCGCCGCTTCTCTCCCCCTGGCTATCGGCGCCGGCACCAATAGTCAGGGGGACAGAACGGGCAGCGGCGCCGATAACCAGGGGGTGAAAAGGGCCGACAGCAGCGCTCTAGACCCCAGGAAAGGCAGGGGGAGAGAAGCGGGCAGCGACGGCCTCTCTCCCCCTGCCTTTCCTGGGGGTGTATCGGGGTATACACGCGCACATACGCACCCTCATTTTATCATGGATATTTGGGTAAAAAACTTTTTTTACCCAAATATCCTTGGTAAAATGAAGGTGCGTGTTATAGGCCGGTGCGTGGTATACCCCGATAAATACGGTACATCTTTTTTTGTGTGCTATGCAGAAATTAAAAGGTAGTAGAACATAGGAACACCCCCCCCCCCCCCCCCAATGACCCCATTTTAAAAACTAGACCCCTTAAGGTATTCGCTAGGGGGTACAGTGAGTATTTTAACACCATAGTTTTTTGGCAGGAATTATTACAAAGTCAGTGTTAAAAATTCGAAATTAGCAATTTTTCACAAATGCATCATTTGGGGGGCATATTTTTTGTACATCACTTCTGATATTGAAAGAAATGCACCCTATATTTTATTTAGCTGCTTGTCCCATGTTCGGAAATACCCCCGCTTTGGCCATATATGGTTCCTTGGCCGCGTGGTAGGAGAGGAGCGCCATTTGGCTTTCAGGGCAGAACAGTACCCCCACCCCCACAAGTGACCCCATTTATATACCGCACCCCTACAAGTTATTGGCTGGACAAGGGACCACTCTGATTGGTCCTTGGTCGGCTGGCAGTATAACGCGTCTGTCTGTGACAGTTAAGGCTCCTGATAGATATATCCGCCATGTTGTGGGAATAAGCACCCGCTCATGGCGAATATATCCATCACTGCTGCGGCTGGGTAGCTCAGTGTGTCCGCTCATGACTGCTGGCGGGAAATCCGCCGCTATGAGTGGACACACAAAGCTACCCAGCCGCAGCAGGGAGCTCATTACCGTGACTGCTGCATAATGTGTAGGATCACATGGTGGACATCCGCAACATATTACATGCTCCGCCATGTCCGCTAATGCGATCCTACACATTATGCATTTTTTTAAATTAGATTCATTTAATAAATGTATTTTTAATATATATATATATATATATATATATATATATATATATATTTTATTTTTTATTTATTTATTTATATTTTATTTATTTTTTACACTTATTACATTATTTATTTTTACACTTTTATTTTATTAATTTATTTATTTTTACACTTTTTAATGCTTTGGAATACTTAATATTCCAAAGCATTGCAGTTATATGCTGCCTGCCAGTTTTCACTAACAGGCAGCATATTAGGACTTGCCTCTGGCACGTCCTTTCAGGCAATACCCAGGGCAGACCTGGGGGTCTTTGTAGGACCCCCGGCTGCCCAGGTATGCAGCAGCACCCCGGGTTGGCGCTGCGGGGTGCTGCAGAGGAGACAGAGGGAGCCCCCTCCCTCTGTCAGAACTCCTTACAGCGCGCGGTCACTTCTGACCGCGGCTGTAAGGGTTAAACTGCCGGGAGTGAAGTGAACTTCACTCCCGGCAGTGCGGCAGGTCCCGGCCAGCCGCGGACACACACAGCACCCCGCGATCGCGATGCGGGGTGCTGCAGGATTGACAGAGGGAGCTCCCTCTGTCATAACACTTACAGCCCGCGGTCACTTCCGACCGCGGCTGTAAGGGTTAAAACTGCCGGGACCGAAGTTTACTTCGGTCCTGGCAGTGCAGCAGGGTCCCGGCTGTGTGATACAGCAGAGTCCCTGCCGCGATCTCGTGGGTGCACTGGGCAGCACCCACGAGAATAATGGACGAGTATAGACGTATATACTCGTCCTTGGTCGTTATCGGGTTAAAGGGGAAATCCCTGTCCTAAATTCTGGTAATTCTGTGTCCATGTCATAGATAAATTATACAGTGACCTCACCAGCAGAATAGTGAATACAGCTCTGGAGTATAATACAGGATATAACTCAGGATCAGTACAGGATAAGTAATGTAATGTATGTACACAGTGACCTCACCAGCAGAATAGTGAGTACAGCTCTGGAGTATAATACAGGATATAACTCAGGATCAGTACAGGATAAGTAATGTAATGTATGTACACAATGACCCCACCAGCAGAATAGTGAGTACAGCTCTGGAGTATAATACAGGATATAATTCAGGATCAGTACATGATAAGGAATGTATGTACACAGTGACCTCACCAGCAGAATAGTGAGTGCAGCTCTGGAGTATAATACAGGATATAACTCAGGATCAGTATAGGATAAGTAATGTAATGTATGTACACAGTGACCACACCAGAAGAATAGTGAGTGCAGCCCTGGAGTATAATACAGGATATAACTCAGGATCAGTACAGGATAAGTAATGTAATTTATATACACAGTGACCTCACCAGCAGAATAGTGAGTACAGCTCTGGAATATAATACAGGGGACGAGGAATGCCAAATAGAGAATCCCTTGGATATGTAGTGTTGAGGAGGAGTCGGAGACATAACTTGTAGCACCTGGGTCCCAGTGTGGACTATGTATAACTAGTCCTCTACCTATTACGTGCTCCGTGCACAGTCTAGACATTCTGTCCAATTCATATACCGCTCACATGATCAGAATTGGTCTCAGCACATGGACCCCCACCAAGTAAACTTTAGGCTCCCTTTAAAGGGGTAAAACATTTTTATCAGCTGGTGCCAGAAAGTTAAACAGATTTGTAAATTACTTCTATTTAAAAATCTTAACCCTTCCAGTACTTATTAGCTGCTGTATACCACAGAGGAAATACTTTTCTTTTTGAATTTCCTTTCTGTCTGGCCAGTGTTCTCTGCTGACACCTCTGTCCATTTTAGGAACTTTCCAGCGTAGGATAGGTTTGCTATGGGGATTTGCTCCTACTCCTAAAAGCACTTCCTCTGGAACATACAGCAGCTGATAAGTACTGGAATGATTAAGAATTTTTAATAGAAGTAATTTACAAATCTGTTTAACTTTCTGGCACCAGTTGATTAAAAAAAAAAAAAAGTTTTCCAGTGGAGTACCCTTTTATGACCTTAACCCCTTAAGGACGCAGGACGTAAATGTACGTCCTGGTGCGGTGGTACTTAACGCACCAGGACGTACATTTACGTCCTAAGCATAACCGCGGGCATCGGAGCGATGCCCGTGTCATGCGCGGCTGATCCCGGCTGCTGATCGCAGCCAGGGACCCGCCGGCAATGGCCGACGCCCGCGATCTCGCGGGCGTCCGCCATTAACCCCTCAGGTGCCGGGATCAATACAGATCCCGGCATCTGCGGCAGTTCGCGATTAAAATGAACGATCGGATCGCCCGCAGCGCTGCTGCGGGGATCCGATCATTCATAACGCCGCACGGAGGTCCCCTCTCCTTCCTCCGAGCGGCTCCCGGCGTCTCCTGCTCTGGTCTGTGATCGAGCAGACCAGAGCAGAAGATGACCGATAATACTGATCTGTTCTATGTCCTATACATAGAACAGATCAGTATTAGCAATCATGGTATTGCTATGAATAGTCCCCTATGGGGACTATTTAAGTGTAAAAAAAAAATGTAAAAAAATGTAAAAGTAAAAAAAAAGTGAAAAATCCCCTCCCCCAATAAAAAAGTAAATCGTCCGTTTTTTCCTATTTTACCACCAAAAAGCGTAAAAAACATTTTTTATAGACATATTTGGTATCGCCGCGTGCGTAAATGTCCGAACTATTAAAATAAAATGTTAATGATCCCGTACGGTGAACGGCGTGAACGAAAAAAAATTTAAAAAGTCCAAAATTCCTACTTTTTTAATACATTTTATTAAAAAAAAAATTATAAAAAATGTATTAAAAGTTTTTTATATGCAAATGTGGTATCAAAAAAAAGTACAGATCATGGCGCAAAAAATGAGCCCCCATACCGCCGCTTATACGGAAAAATAAAAAAGTTATAGGTCATCAAAATAAAGGGATTATAAACGTACTAATTTGGTTTAAAAGTTTGTGATTTTTTTTAAGCGCAACAATAATATAAAAGTATATAATAATGGGTATCATTTTAATCGTATTGACCCTCAGAATAAAGAACACACGTCATTTTTACCAGAAATTGTACGGCGTGAAAACAAAACCTTCCAAAATTAACAAAATTGCGTTTTTCGTTTTAATTTCCCCACAAAAATAGTGTTTTTTGGTTGCGCCATACATTTTATGATATAATGAGTGATGTCATTACAAAGGACAACTAGTCGCGCAAAAAACAAGCCCTCATACTAGTCTGTGGATGAAAATATAAAAGAGTTATGATTTTTAGAAGGCGAGGAGGAAAAAATGAAAACGTAAAAATTAAATTGTCTGAGTCCTTAAGGCCAAAATGGGCTGAGTCCTTAAGGGGTTAAAGGGCTACACAGTGACTTGATGACCACCGCATACCTGCCTGGTGCTGACAACCATTACAGGTGTAGAGAGACCTATAGGGCAGTGGTCTCCAACCTGCAGACCTCCAGATGTTGCAAAACTACAATTCCCAGCATGCCCGGACAGCCAACGGCTGTCCGGGCATGCTGGGAGTTGTAGTTTTGCAACATCTGGAGGTCCGCAGGTTGAAGACCACTGCTGTAGGGATTCTCTATAATAAGCTGTTCAGGGGCCAGGGCCTATGGGGGAGATTTATCAAAACCTGTCCAGACGAAAAGTTGCCCAGTGGCCCATAGCAACCAATCAGATCGCTTCTTTCATTTTTAACAAGGCCTCTGCAAAATGAAAGAAGCGATCTGATTGGTTGCTATGGGCAACTGGGCAACTTTTCCTCAGGACAGGTTTTGATAAATCTCCCCCTATATACTTATAATGCAAAGGGGCCGTCGCTCCTTCTTCTGTAGATAACATGTCCTGGGGTTACCTTAGAAATGTAAATATTTGCTCAGTCCGGCTCTTCTGTGGCCCTTCCTCTGGAATATTTGCCATTCTTGACCTGAAGACGTGAAAAGGCCATTGTGCTGTGGTAATCGCCAGTCTATGGTGACGTCACGGGCTTCCACGCCTTCACCACAAGGATTGTCTGAGGTTTCGTATGGTGTGCGAGGGACACAGAGGGGGCACGGCTGAGTTTCAGCTTAGGAGAGTATTCTCCAACTTGTCTCTCCCATCAGGCCCGGCCGAACCACAAAGCCACAAGTTGATAAACACCGTAAGTCATTAAAGGGGTATTCAGGTAAAAAAAAAAACTTTTTTTTATTTTTTAAATTTTTTTTTTTTAAATCAACTGGTGGCAGAAAATTAAACAGATTTGTAAATTACTTCTATTATAAAAATAAAGAAATCTTAATCCTTTCAGTACTTATCAGCTGCTGAAGTTGAGTTGTTCTTTTCTGTCTGACCACAGTGCCCTCTGCTGACACATCTGTCCGTCTCAGGAACTGTCCGGAGCAGGATAGGTTTGCTATAGGGATTTGCTCCTACTCTGGACAGTTCCTGAGAAGGACAGAGGTGTCAGTAGAGAGCACTGTTGTCAGACAGAAAAGAACAACTGAACTTCAGCAGCTGATAAGTAATGGAAGGATTAAGATTTTATTATTATTATTATTATTATTTTTTTTTTTTTTTTATAGAAGTCATTTACAAATCAGTTTAACTTTCTGGAGACAGTTGATATGAAAAAAAGAAATGTTTTTTTTTTTTTTTTTTTTTTTTACTGGAATACCCCTTTAAAGGGTGTTTAACAAAATACTAACGCCCCAGAAGGATAGCCCAGTAATTTAAGATTTTTTTTTCCCCGAAACAGCGCCACCCTTGTCTACAGGCAGTGTCTGGTATTGCAGCTTTGCTGCAATACCAGACACTGCCTATAGACAAGGGTGGTGCTGTTTCGGGAAAAAAAAAATACTTATTTCCTTCATTGTCTAGTATTGCAGCTTGGCTACACATGAATGAGCTGCAGTCCCACACGCTGCCTAAGGACAAAGGTGGCGATGTTTCTGCAAAGATCTCCTTTTATTTTAAAATAGACTGCCTTCTTGTATCATCTGTGCATAAAATGCCTGTCTATGCTTCAAAGGGTGGAATCAATGACCTCTGTGTGTGTGTGGAGTGGTGGGTTGGTTATCATTCTCCACAGGGTTGCAAGGAATTGTAGCTCAGGTGTGCTGCAAAGGGTCAGGTGACCGATGTGTGGGAGGAAAAAAACTGACCTCACACTTAAAAACAAGGGATCCTGGAACTTGTAGTTGTAGGGAGGGGACTCCAACAGGAAATAGCCATTTCACAAAAAAGAAAGCCTCAGCGTCTGGCAGGTAAGCACTAAAGTTACCTTATTGTAGATTTCCCCTTCAAAAGCCAAAATTTTGCCAGTCATTTTAGTTGCGATACCAGACATAGCCTAAAAGCAGGAGTGGCGCTGTTTCTGAAATAGAAAAAAAAAATATATTATTTTTATACACTACATTGTGGATTTGTAAGCACTGAAAGAAGAAAAAAAACTATCTCCCTTATCTGTGCATTTATGCTGGTGATTTTTCCCATTGTAAGTAAATCTAATTGGAGCCCGATACTGAAACATTTATTAAATTTTTTTCAAATTTGTTTCTATTTTTTTATTGTTTGTTTATATTTTTGTATATTATTATGGGGGGCAGCCATCTTGCCTCTGCTGTTTTTTCTAACAACATTTAGAGATATGCTTTACAGCATGGCCCATGGACATAAGCAACAATGCGAGCTGTCCCATTCACATAAATAGGAAAGGTGTCTGGGTGTGCTCTGTGACCTTTTTCCACAGGGAGGCCGATCTGTGAGTTTCATCTGTGGTCATTTCTACTGGTGTAACTTTTCACTGAATTCTGTACAGATCCCTTTCCAGCACCCTCCTCCTCTTCCTCACAGACAGAACAGGAAGTCTTGGTTTAGTTTTTTCCCTAGTGGTGAGAATGAAAACTGCAAAATAATTTTAAAATACTGATGGTAAAATAAAAAATTACAATATATAAAAATCACAAAAAAGAAAAAAAATGTTTCTTATAAACATGTTATAAACAATTGGTCACTTTTTGATGAGTAATTTTTATAGTATGACCACATGTAGCGCACATTTTTTCAGGTCAAAATAATTTCTAATTGTTTATTTTATTTATTCGTATTAATCATTTTTAAATGTTAAAATATACACCACGGGTGTTATTTTATTTTTTATTTTTTTTGTTTGTTTCCGACTCTGTCTCGACTCTGCTGACAAGTCCATGTAAGGTATGAACTCATTTTCAAGGAGCTGTAGTGGTTTTCCATGATAATCATGTCTAGTAGATGAATCACGTACAGCACTAGAGCCATAAGACACCGCAGTCATGGGACAATGTCATGTGACCAGAAAGGACATGAGATCAGCCATGGGACTGCACGGATTCCGAAGAGGGCCCTAATGTAACATTTTTAGCAACATTATATTGTAAACTGAATTTAATATCTCGACTATCCTGCAAAACGTCCATGTTCTTAGTGCTGGCCTCTAGTGGCCAAATGTAGTTTTAAACAAAAGTCTTGCTTTACAGCCTAACCCTAAAACAGTGTTTTTAGCAGTAATGTTACCATAGTGTCTCAGACAACATGCTAAAGTAGTGCAGTCCATATGACAGAAAGTATGAGGCAGGGAGGATAGAAGGCATTACACAATAACGAAGTTCTGTTTTATGAGTCCCTTAAATTTCCTTTCACAGATGGCGGGACACTTTGCCCTACATAACTGCAAATACTACAGCTTGACCTGTAATGAACCAGTGGTCATGGAATAATAGGAAACGTCTGCTTCAAGAATTGTTCCGGAAATTTATACGCCTATTTTTGCATAGTTACTGTGAACATTATTTTCCAGTTCATGAATATGTGCATAGAAAATCCCTGTACTGATCCTGAGTTATATCCTGTATTATACTCCAGATCTGTACTCACTATTCTGCTGGTGAGGTCACTGTGTACAAACATTACATTACTTATCCTGTACTGATCCTGAGTTATATCCTGTATTATACCCCAGATCTGTACTCACTATTCTGCTGGTGAGGTCATTGTGTACATACATTACATTACTTATCCTGTACTGATCCTGAGTTATATCCTGTATTATACTCCAGAGCTGTACTCACTATTCTGCTGGTGGGATCACTGTGTACATACATTACTTATCCTGTACTGATCCTGAGCTATATCCTGTATTATACTCCAGAGCTGTACTCACTATTCTGCTGGTGAGGTCACTGTGTACATACATTACATTACTTATCCTGTACTGATCCTGAGTTATATCCTGTATTATACTCCAGAGCTGTACTCACTATTCTGCTGGTGGGGTCACTGTGTACATACATTACATTACTTATCCTGTACTGATCCTGAGTTATATCCTGTATTATACTCCAGAGCTGTACTCACTATTCTGCTGGTGGGATCACTGTGTACATACATTACTTATCCTGTACTGATCCTGAGCTATATCCTGTATTATACTCCAGAGCTGTACTCACTATTCTGCTGGTGAGGTCACTGTGTACATACATTACATTACTTATCCTGTACTGATCCTGAGTTATATCCTGTATTATACTCCAGAGCTGTACTCACTATTCTGCTGGTGGGGTCACTGTGTACATACATTACATTACTTATCCTGTACTGATCCTGAGTTATATCCTGTATCATACTCCAGAGCAGTACTCACTATTCTGCTGGGGGGGGGGGGGGGGTCACTGGAGTATAATACAGGATATAACTCAGGATCAGTACAGGATAAGTAATGTAATGTATGTACACAGTGACCTCACCAGCAGAATAGTGAGTACAGCTCTGGAGTATAATACAGGATATAAATCAGGATCAGTACAGGATAAGTAATGTAATGTATGTACACAGTGACCCCACCAGCAGAATAGTGAGTACAGCTCTGGAGTATAATACAGGATATAGCTCAGGATCAGTACAGGATAAGTAATGTAATGTATGTACACAGTGACCTCACCAGCAGAATAGTGAGTACAGCTCTGGAGTATAATACAGGATATAACTCAGGATCAGTACAGGATCAGTAATGTAATGTATGTATACAGTGACCCCAGCAGCAGAATAGTGAGTACAGCTCTGTTGTATAGTACAGGATAGGTAATGTATGCATACATTTTCACTTTAAAATATTCAACCCCCTATCTCCATAGGGGTCCTCCAGGATAGTGATCACTGTCTCCTGGGAAAACTTCTCTCTTAAATGTATGCATCAATAATATATTTATCATTTAGAATAATTAATTATTATATCATTTTTTTTATATAGTGCCGGCAGATTCCGCAGCTCTGTAATACATAAATCGGTCCCTGTCCCCATTGGAGCTCACAATGTAAATTCTTTTATCAGTATGCTTTTTTTTTTTTTTTTATTATTATTATTATTTTTTTTTTTTTTTATATAAAGTGTGCGAGGAAGCATGCAAACATGGGGAGAACATACAAACTCTTTGCAGATGTTGTCCTTAGCGGGACTTGCACCCCAGAGTCCAGTGCTGCTGGGCCACAGTGCTAACCACTGAGCCGTGTATTGTTTTTTATTATAAGCATGGCTTGTATCGGTTTTTGTAGCTTGTGTTTGATGTGTTGCTGTTAGAAACTGTCCGAATGATTTATCAAGTCAACAGGCGTGTCTGCCGCCCGCCGTACACACCCCGGATTATTCACACTCTAGTTATTTTATGAGCTTTATTTTTTTGCCGACAAAAGGGAAAGTGAGTCCCGAGTCACAAAGGACACGGATGAAGGCGTCTGATCATCTTCATCATAGATAGCCGTATTCTCCAGCTGTTACAAAACTACAATTCCCATCATGCCCGGACAGCCGAAGGCTGTCCGGGCATGATGGGAGTTGTAGTTTTGCAACAGCCTGAGAGCCACTGATTGGAAAAAAAACACTAAAGCCAGCTTTTATGTTGTGAATGAAACAATGCTGTAATACCAGATGCCGCCATTAGACGGGGAGTGGCGCCGTTTCTAGAACAAAGCTATGTTTTCCTGAAGTAAAGCCACCCCCTGATTACCATGTTTAGATTCTGAATTGCCAGAACATGCAGAATCCTGGCTGTCCAGGTTACAATAGCTTCTATGCAGACCTATGTGTCTCCATGGTAACAGACTGCAAATGAATGTTAATGTAGTCAGATATTGCATAATTGTCACTCTCTTCCATCTGCTCTGCCGCTGTTAGATACCTCTGGCGGCACCTTATCTCCCCCGAGAACTAAAGGATGAGGTATGTTGAAATCCAGCATGCCTGACCCTTTCCCTAAAACTACCCCCACCCTGAGATCTGGCAATGGGGGGGGGGGGGGGGGGGCATTCGAGAGACCACCATACACCTGGAACAATTTAGATTAAAGTGAACCTGTCGTATTACAGAAAATAATATGTGTTACTCACAAGATCATGCAGATTTTTACATTTATTTTTGTGTGTCTACCTTTTCGTATTTGGCTCACAAATACCTACATTTTGCTGCTTGTTTATTCTGAAATCCACTGCTCAAAAAGGGGCTTGTCTGGGGCAAGCACTGAGCCCGCCATCATTTACCATGTATTCACTTCCTCCCTGAGTCTGCTGTGCTGGGGCTACTCATCCAATCACTGCAGGCTGCTCTGTAACCCCCCTCTGTCCTCATGCTGCAGTCTGATAGGACAGGAGTGAGCACAGAGGAATGCTAGTCCCGTCCTCACTGCCTCGACTTTGTCCCTGCCTGTGCTTTAGCTGGGACAAAGATGATGCTGAAGCTGGACAGGATTGTCTTCTGTATGGTATGGGGACCCCTAGTGGCCTTTTTTTTTTTTTTTTTTTATAAGCCATGATTTCTATAAAAATCATATTTTTTATGAAGTATATTAGAAAAGTTAATGTTTTGCCAAGATGTACAACATATAAAAAGCTTTTGATTCTGACAGTGTCTATTTAAATTAGTAGCAAAAGTATTCATACCCATTTGTTTGGACACAGCATTTCCCCTGGGTTACACAGAACTTCTCCCCATAAATAAATCTGCTTTACGAGCTTGGTCATATGAGACTGTTTTGTGTATAATACAGCTGCCTTGTAAACTACTAATGGGTCTCACATAAACTGTGGCCGCTTGGTGTAAACACTGTTGAGCGCCTAGCGATGCTTCTCGAGGATGTTTATAGGACTTTTTGTGTTACGTCGGAGCTTTTACTAAATGTCATTAGCGTTGCATCCAGGGCCGGATCATCATTGGCGCTCATGGAGCGCCTGCTCAGGGCCCCGGTCACACTCGGGACATCCCTGTGTCCCGAAAAATCTTTTCAGGACACAAGGATGTCCCGGCGGTTACCTCTCTGCGGTGGCCCCCGCGTTAACTTTAAAAACGCAGGGGCCGCCGGGAATTTGCGTACGCAGGGACGTCACTGACGTCCCGTTTTTGCGCCCATAGAAGAAATGCGGAGCGGAGAAGCGAGGAGATGGGTGCACGCGCATGGTAAGTTACCAGCGGCACGTCATCTTCAGTGTTCCGACCTCCGCTCCCGGGACCTACTGCTATGGCCCATAGGCCATAGCAGTAGATCGTGACACCGGTCCCCGGACCGGTGGAGCGGTGGTCGGAACACTGAAGTGGGGCAGTAAACAGGCAAACAGCCACACTGTGTATGGCTGAAGGCTGTATGTCTGTGGGGGAACTGTACTGCACCTAATGTGGGGGAACTGTACTGCACCTAATGTGGGGGAACTGTACTGCACCTAATGTGGGGGAACTGTACTGCACCTAATGTGGGGGAACTATACTGCACCTAATGTGGGGGAACTATACTGCACCTAATGTGGGGGAACTATACTGCACCTAATGTGGGGGAACTATACTGCACCTAATGTGGGGGAACTATACTGCACCTAATGTGGGGGAACTATACTGCACCTAATGCGGGGGGACTATACTGCACCTAATGCGGGGGGACTATACTGCACCTAATGCGGGGGGACTATACTGCACCTAATGCGGGGGGACTATACTGCACCTAATGCGGGGGGACTATACTGCACCTAATGCGGGGGGACTATACTGCACCTAATGTGGGGGAGCTGTGGTGGGGATTTATTTTTTTTTAAGGGGTTGAGACATTTTAGATATGTATAGGTTTAGTTTATGAGAATTGTGCGATTTTACAGATACTAGAATATGAAAAACATGTCTGCTTTCTTCCCAAAACAGTGCCACTCTTGTCCTCAGTTTGTGTGTGGCATTACAGCTTAGCTCCATTGAAGTGAATGGAATTAAAGTTTTAATACCACACACCCCTAGACATCTTATCCCCTATCCAAAAGATGGGGATAAGATGTCTGATCACGGGGGTCCCGCCTCGCCAGTCATCTTGACACGGAGCAAAGTTTGCTCTTTGCACCGGATGTATGGGGTGCCGCAGCCGAGATCGCAGGGGTCCCCAGCGGTGGGACCTCCGCTCTTAGACATCTTATCCCCTATCCTTTTGGATAGGGGATGAGATGTCTAGGGGCAGAGTACCCCTTTAAGCGGACACACAGGGCTACTCAGCTGTAGCAGGGAGCTTGCTCTATTGACTGTCATCAGCAGCATAAAATAGACTGCGGACGCACTACGTGTGACCATTGAAGTGTTCCTGTCTTTTTAAAAATGTCACAGACATGTTAACCAATTTGATTGGGTGGTGTATCATTGCTGCGAACCCCACTGATCATAAGAATAGGTGCAAAGAAGCGCGCAGTAGTGCACTTTACTCCCCAGCTTGCAGTTTTTTTTAGTTTATTTTTTTTTTTAAAGGGGTACTCCGGTGAAAACCTTTTTTCTTTTGAATCAACTGGAGCCAGAAAGTTAAACATATTTGTAAATTACTTCTATTAAAAAATCTTAATCCTTCCAGTACTTATTAGCTGCTGAATGCTACAGAGGAAATTCCTTTCTTTTTGGAACACTGATGACATCACGAGCACAGTGCTCTCTGCTGACATCTCTGTCCAGATGTATGCTAAGGGCAGCAGGGTGGCTCAGTGGTTAGCACTACTGCCTTGCAGTGCTGGGGCCTTGGGTTCAAACCCCACTAAAGACAACAATAAATAGTTATTATTATTATTATAATGACGTCAGCTAAGATCACTGTGCTCGTGATGTCATCAGAGAGAATTCCAAAAGAAAATAATTTCCTCTGTAGTCTTCAGAAGCTAATAAGTACAGGAAGGATTAAGATTTTTTAATAGAAGTAATTTACAAATCTGTTTAACTTTCTGGCGCCAGTTGATTTAAAAGAAAAAAGGTTTTCACCGGAGTACCCCTTTAAATAAAAGGGACACTTTCATCATCCGATGAACTTTTCTTTATCTGACCTCCCATACACTTCCACCCTCTCCTCACCTCATGATGCTGCTGTCACATACCGTCATGTCCTCGCTAGCCTCGGACAGCTCACGTCCACTGACAAGGCCAACACACTCCTCTCCTGACTGCATCATAATCATCATCCTGCATAGGGTGTTGTCCCAGCAGCTTCCCCCACATTCGGCACACACCCTTCTCCAGGGAATTCCTCAGTATAACGATCCTTTTATTCTATGGACTCCTTATTGATAGTACTTGGTGAGGCCTACGCTCTACTTGTACTGAGCGCTTGTGGTACTGCCATCCTAGAAGGGTTATCCTGTACAGGGACTCTGCTGCTGTCCAATGTTATAGAAAGGGTGTTATTAGGGAGACTTTTTGTCTGGCACTATTATTTGGGCGACTCTGATCTGTAGCTGGCACGGTTATGGAAAAATACTGTAGCTGGCACTGTTTGGGGGTGGGGGGGGGGAATCTGCATCTGACACCATGGAAGGTGTCCTTTAGCTGACACTGTTATGGGGGAACTTTGTGGCGGCATTTTTTATTGGGGCACTTTGTTGCTGGCCATGTTTTAGGGAGCACTTTGGGTCTGGCACTGTTATGGAAAGGACACGTTGTTGCTGGCGCTGTTATGGGAGGAACTTTGTGGCTGGCACTGTTATGGAGAGGACACGTTGTGGCTGGCACTGTTATGGGAGGAACTTTGTGGCTGGCACTGTTATGGAGAGGACAAGTTGTGGCTGGCACTGTTATGGAGAGGACACGTTGTGGCTGGCACTGTTATGGAGAGGACACGTTGTGGCTGGCACTGTTATGGGAGGATCTTTGGGGCTGGCACTGTTATGGAAAGGACACGTTGTGGCTGGCACTGTTATGGAGAGGACAAGTTGTGGCTGGCACTGTTATGGAGAGGACAAGTTGTGGCTGGCACTGTTATGGGAGGATCTTTGGGGCTGGAACTGTTATGGAGAGGACAAGTTGTGGCTGGCACTGTTATGGAGAGGACACGTTGTTGCTGGCACTGTTATGGGAGGAACTTTGTGGCTGGCACTGTTATGGGAGGAACTTTGGGGCTGGCACTGTTATGGAAAGGACACGTTGTGGCTGGCACTGTTATGGAGAGGACACGTTGTTGCTGGCGCCGTTATTGGGGGACACTGTGGCTGGCACTGTTATGGAAAGAACACGTTGTGGCTGGCACTGTTATGGAGAGGACACGTTGTGGCTGGCACTGTTATGGAGAGGACACGTTGTGGCTGGCACTGTTATGGAGAGGACATGTTGTGGCTGGCACTGTTATGGAGAGGACACGTTGTTGCTGGCGCTGTTATTGGGGGACACTGTGGCTGGCACTGTTATGGAGAGGACAAGTTGTGGCTGGCACTGTTATGGAGAGGACACGTTGTGGCTGGCGCTGTTATTGGGGGACACTGTGGCTGGCACAGTTATGGTAGCGATACTTTTGAGGCTGGCATGGTTATGGTAGCGACACTTTGTGGCTAGCTCTTTAATGGTAGAGACACTTTGTGGATGACACGTTTATGGTAGCTGGCACTGTTATTTGGGGACACTTTGTGGCTGGCACTGTTTCTGCAAGGTTGCATTCTGTGCCATTAGTAAATAGTCTACCCTATCCCAATGTATAGACTCCTCTCCTATCCCCCATATTACTCTGGATACAGCGGTGGCTCAGACATTTGTTGTCATCAGTTTGTTGCTGAGGAGACATAACACTCGCAGTTTCCAGCCGAGGTCAAACGCTTCCTTTATCTCTCGCTTGTTGATAGTTGTATATGACGTCCCCTTAGGCTCTGTATATAAATGCCGCGCAGCTCTCCAGTGACTGTATAGGAAGTCCCCGTAGACTTGGGGGCAGCTTTATTAGTCACCTTTTCCCTCATTCAGTAACTGTTCATCCCGAGCTTCCTGGTTCATACACACAGTGTAACTGGTAGAGGAGGCAAAGAAAAAGAGATTTGTATCATTGTCTACCGAGCCATAACATCATGTTCTAGCTGCATGTGACTGTTGCGTTACAGTGTACAAGGAAACCCATTTCTCTCGGTTCCAAGAATGGAATCTAGGTGAGGAAAACCAGTTTGTGCAGTGATCCCGGCCTCGTTCTTACTGGTTGTGCATTACATCAAGAGAACAATGAGTCATCTTTGTGGAAAATCTGGGTAGAGCCCAGCGGTTTCACCTGACTGTTTCGCCTCTACTTAAAGGGCCAACAACACCAAAACCACCATCTTCTTAAAGTGACACTGCTACAGTCAGTCACATAGGTATATCCAATAAAATGTCTGCTAAATAAAATTATTATTTTATTAATTTGTTTTGTCCAGAATCGGTTAATTCTAAGGCTATGTTCACATGATAGAATTTCCATGTGGAATTCTGCATGGAGATTTCACTGCAGCAGAGTCCCATTGATTCTGCTGCGCTGCTCACAGTGCAAAACTTTTAATTCCAGTGTCTGCAGAAAGAATAGTTATATCTATTCTTTATACAGACTCCACACGGAAATGCATTGCCGTCTATGAGACGTTCCATTCCCAAGTGGCCCTAGCGACGGCATGTTCTGCCGGTGCACCACTATCAGGGCAATGTCCGCACAGAGATCTTCAGTACGGACATTTGCATGTGAACAAAGCCTAACTGCTGGTTTAGAATCTTTTTTTAATTCTTCTGAATTGCTTCTGTGATGTATAATCTTAAAGATGATCTGTCATATCCCACAAAAAAACTCAAAATGTTATGTTACTCAGTACCTGATCCTGATCATGTACATTTTTTTTTTTTTTTGTGTGTGTGTGTGTCTGGCGCCTATAGTTCTCTCACAAATACCTCATATCTGTTGCTCACTTAGTTTGTCATTCTGTGCTTTGGAGGGGGCGTGTCTTTACTATAAATTGCTATTTTTGTAATAGTCACTTCCATTCCACAATTATTTATTTTACAAATTATGTACAGTTTTTTTTTTTTTTTTGTAACCACAAGTTCACACACTTTTTTATTTATTTAACGTACATATTTATGATCTCATTACATTTCCTGGGTTAATAGAAGCTAAAATAGCAGAATTAGTATAAGTAAATAATACATAATAAACATATAATATATATATATATATACTGTATAATGTGTGTGTGTGTGTGTATATAGATAGAGATTTATATAATCTCTCTCTCTATATATATCTATATATGTATATATCTCTCTCTCTCTCTCTCTCTCTATATATATATATATATATATATATATATATATATATATATATATGTATGTGTATATCTCTCTCTCTCTCTCTATATCTATATCTATATCTATATCTATATCTATATCTATATCTATATATATATATATATATATATATATATATTATCTCTATATGTGTGTATATATATATATATATATATATATATATATATATGTATGTACCCGGCGTTGCCCGGTTTTTCCTTCCTAATCCTTGTTGGGGAGGAAAATAAACAAAGGAGGAAGCTTTTGACTTCATATCCCGACCACCTTTCCCCGACCTCCCTTCCGCGACCTCCTATCGCGACTATCCCGTCCTCCTATCCCGTCCCGTAATATGTGTACCAGGTATTGAAATATCTCCAGCCGTATGGAAGTTATGTGGGAACATACATTTCCCATTGATTTGCATGGGACTTTAAACAAAACCCCCAACCCTCACAAATGGGGGTAGTTAAGGGTTAAATTAACTATCCTATATTTTAAGTGGACATATAAGTAACATGTGACCAAGTATTTTCGAAATATCTCCAGCCGTTTGGAAGTTATGCAGTAACATATATTTCCCATTGACTTGTATAGGACTTTAAATATAAACCCCGCCCCTGGCAAATGGGGGTGAGTAAGGGTTAAATCACCTATCCTATATTTGTTGTTGACATATAAGTAACATGTGGCCAAGTTTCATATCTTTAGCCGTTTGGACGTGATGCTGGAACATACATACACACGTTGAGATATATATATATATATATATATATATATATATATATATATATATATATATATATATATATATTATATATATAATTTTTTTTTTTTTTTTACTTTGCTATGTTAGCCTTTTTTTTAGCCCAGGAAATTTGATTTGATCATTAAATATTTACATTATCTGTTATTTAGTTATAATTTAATCCTGGGAATAGATGTAGAACTACCAAAAAGGATTCTGTTGTTTTTCCTATAGCATATTTTCCAAACCGTGTGCCTCCAGCTGTCCAGGTATGTTGGGATTTGTAGTTTTGCAACAGCTGGAGACACACTGTTTGGAAACACTTTTTCCTTTATGGTTTTATTCAGCTTGCTCACAGTCCTATAGAATATGGGAATATTTGTAGGAATGTGGAAAAGTTGGGTGACCACCCCTGCGGGAGTGTTATGGTTACTTTCCAAGGCAACCTAAGGACAGGGGTCAAGTCCTGGGGGAAAGAAAGTGTAGGAACTTACCCAAGATTTCCACTCAAGGGCTGGTTCTGCAGGACTCCTGCTAATGAGAACAGTGTTCCTGCAGTGGGAAAAGTGCAGGAACTCCGTTCCCATGCGTTCCTGCAAGACTTGAGCGAGATATACATGTTTGTCTGATCATTATCTTGTTATAACGTTACAGTGGTTAGTCATATCCTAATAGTTATACATTCTGTTCCCCCCACAGCTGGCAGGAACAGCCGTGCTGGCAATAGGACTATGGCTGCGGTTCGATAGCCAGACGAAGACCATGTTTGAGGCAGATTCCAACGCCAGTTCCTTTTATACCGGTAAGTCGCCCATTTAATTAGTTCATGGTGGTTACAGTAAGAGGCTGTTCCCTTGCTCTTCAGATAGACGTTGCATCTCCTGTGTTTTTTCTTCTAGGAGTCTACATCTTGATCGGCGCCGGAGCCCTTATGATGTTGGTTGGTTTTCTCGGATGCTGTGGTGCAATTCAGGAGTCAGAGTGCATGCTGGGACTGGTAAGAAAAAAATGTGATTAATTCTGTATACTGCTGCTGCTATCTATATGGGATCAGGATATGTAGTAGTTATACACCTCCTTCCCAGCTCTATCTGTATACTGCTGCTTCTATCTCTATGGGATCAGGATATATATAGTAGTTATACACCTCCCCTCCCAGCTCTATCTGTATACTACTACTGCTGTCTCAATGGAATCAGGATATATTGTGGTTATACACCTCCCCTTCCTGCTCAGTTTGTTTACTGCTGCTGCTATCTTTATGGAATCAGGATGTATAGTTATACACCTCCCATCCAGCTCTACCTGTATACTGCTGCTGCTCTCTCTCTAAGGAATGAGGATATATAGTAGTACACCACTTCAAAGAGAGGGAAAGCGAAGCACCAAATATACTGTCTTCAATGCAGGAAAACTTTTATTCCAAACTAAGGGAAGGTACATAGTGCGGGGGGAGTGGACTCACAGGGAGGACTTCAGGCAACGGTCCGTATCGTGCAGGCCATGGCCTGAAGAAGTGCGTCTGCACAATACATGTAAGGTAATGCACATGGGGAGGAAAATCTGGGATGGGGTTATATATTAAATTGGAGAACACTTGGGACGACTGACGTGGAAAAGGACTTAGGAGTCTTAGTTAACAGTAAATTTAGCTGTAGTGACCAGTGTCAGGCAGCTGCTGCCAAGTCAAATAAAATCATGGAGTGCATCAATAGGGGCTTAGATGCCCACGACAAGGAAATAATTCTACCGCTGTACAAATCACTAGTCAGACCACACATAGAATACTGTGTACAGTACTGGGCACCAATATACAAGAAAGATATAGTGGAGCTGGAGAGGGTTCAAAGACGGGCAACCAGAGTAATACAGGGAATGGGAGGACTACAGTACCCAGAAAGATTATCAGAATTAGGGTTATTTAGTTTAGAAAAAAGAAGGCTTAGGGGAGACCTAATAACTATGGAAAAATATATCAGGGGACCGTACAGAGATCTTTCCCATGATCTATTTATACCCAGGACTGTATCTATAACAAGGGGGCATCCTCTACGTCTAGAGGAAAGAAGGTTTCTACACCAGCACAGACAGGGGTTCTTTACTGTAAGAGCAGTGAGACTGTGTAACTCTCTCCCGGAGGAGGTGGTCATGGTGAACTCTGTAAAAGAGTTCAAAAGGGGTCAGGATGCATTTTTGGAGAATAATAACATCACTGGTTATGGGTTCTAGATTTATAGGGACAGAACGTTCATCCAGGGATTTATTCTGAGGCCATATTTGGAGTCGGGAAGGAATTTTTACCTCTAGTATGAGGGTTTTTTGCCTTCCCCTGGATCAACTCAGTAGGGATTCATTAGGGATATAGGTTGAACTAGATGGACTCTAGTCTTTTTTTCAACCTTACAAACTGTTACACTATGTACCTTTTGTTTGGAATAAAAGTTTTCCTACATTCAAGACAGCAAGGTTGGTGCTCGGCTCTATCTGTATACTGCTGCTGTAGTTATACACCTCTCCTGAGGCTGTGTTAACACATTGCAGTTCTTGCTGTCCTTTTTCTACTTTTGCTGTGATTTTGCCAGAATTGCTGCAAAAATGGTGCGATTTGTAAGAATGTGTAATTTTGACTGTTTTTTTTTTTTGTAATAAATGCAGTAGGGATTCACCATGTGAACACTGTATAAAGATTTAAAATCTTCATAAAGCACCACAACTGTGACTTGAGGTCAAATCACTACCGTTTGAATGAGAACGCATCAAAACTGCACGTAATGTGAACTGACCTCAACCCATCTGAGTCTAATCAGTTGACCTGGCTGAACACCAGCAGCCTAATAGGATGATCAGGTGCAGTGATAAGACTCTGCACCCTCTGGAAATGTAGGCAGCATTAGGTAATCATTTCAGTGATGGATTTGCATCCAATATGGTTGTCTTGGAACGCATACCTGCCACGTCAGCCAAAACAGGTAAGCACTATTCGCTTATAAAAGCCTATGCTGCACTATTTAAGAAAAAAAAACTTTCCTGGAGTACTTCTTTAAAGTCTTATTATGTACTTCTTTACCAAAAAGTGACTGGGACCTTTGCACCCATTATGTGTTCAAATTGGTCCACAGTCTTGTGGTATAAGAGAATTGCATAAATACACAGTTCCTGGACATGCGGCCATCAGATGTCCGGGAATTACTATTTTATGTAGTTGGGTATCTTATGAGAGTCTTTTTTGGGGCAGAGGAGAATCAGATTTACCCATGTACATTGGTTGGATGTGGTACTGGAGTTGAGTTCTATACACTTGAATGGAACTGAGCTGTAATACCAAGTACAGCCTGTGAAGGAGAGTGGCGCTGTTTCCCTTTAAAATTTTGGCATCTCCTACAAACTCCTATCCCCTTAAGGTGGCTCTATTGCAGTAGTCTCCAAATTTTGGACCTCCAGCTATTGTAAAACTACTACTCCCAGCATGCCCGGACAGCCGTTGGCTTTTCAGGCATGCTGGGAGTCGTAGTCTTGCAACACAGTTTGAAGACCAGTGCTCTACTAGAATATACAAACGGCACCATGCCTGCCAATAGTTCATATAATGCATTGCAATGTAAATGAATGGAGCTGGATTGCACTACCAAATACAACCTGTGGACAGGTGTGGCGCTGTTTCTGAAGTCATAAGCCATGTTTTTCTAATACTGAACAATCTCTTTAAATATCCTTGGGGTTAATGCTAATGCTTTTTTTTCCCGCCCTACAGTTCTTTGCTTTCCTTCTGGTCATTTTTGCCATTGAAATTGCTGCAGGAATCTGGGGTTTCGCCAATAAGGATAAGGTAAAAAAAAAAATATATATATAAACATGAATATATAAGGGGTCTTCCTTTCTGTTCTGACGGACCTGGAAGGAATGGGATTATGTAGCGAGATATGAAGACATGGCTGGTTATAGGATCTAGGAAAACTAGGCAGTTGTACAGGGCCACCTTGTCCTAGAGGGAAGCAATGTGAGGTTGGAATGGGAAGCAATGTGAGAGAAGAATAGGAAGCAAGGAAGCAATGTGAGAGTAGAATATGAAGCAAGGAAGCAATGTGAAAGAATAGGAAGCAAGGAAGCAATGTGAGGTTGAAATGGGAAGCAAGGAAGCAATGTGAGGGTAGAATGGAAAGCAATGTGAGGGTGGAATGGGAAGCAAGGAAGTAATGTGAGGGTAGAATGGGAAGCAAGGAAGCAATCTGAGGTTGAAATGGGAATGGGAAGCAATGTGAGGTTGAAATGGGAAGCAATGAAGCAATGTGAGGTTGAAATGGGAAGCAAGGAAGCAATGTAAGGGTAGAATGGGAAACAGTGTGAGGGTGGAATGGGAAGCAATGTGAGATTGGAATGTTAAGCAAGGAAGCAATGTGAGGGTAGAATGGGAAGCAAGGAAGCAATGTGAGGGTAGAATGGTAAGCAAGGAAGCAATGTGAGGGTGGAATGGGAAGCAAGGAAGCAATGTGAGGGTGGAATGGGAAGCAAGGAAGCAATGTGAGGGTGGAATGGTAAGCAAGGAAGCAATGTGAGGGTGGAATGGGAAGCAAGGAAGCAATGTGAGGGTGGAATGGGAAGCAAAGAAGCAATGTGAGGGTGGAATGGTAAGCAAGGAAGCAATGCGAGGGTGGAATGGTAAGCAAGGAAGCAATGTGAGGGTAGAATGGGAAGAAAGGAAGCAATGTGAGGTTGAAATGGGAAGCAAGGAAGCAATGTAAGGGTAGAATGGGAAGCAATGGGAGGGTGGAATGGGAAGCAATGTGAGGGTGGAATGGGAAGCAAGAAAGCAATGTGAGGGTGGAATGGGAAGCAAGGAAGCAATGTGAGGTTGAAATGGGAAGCAATGAAGCAATGGGAGGTTGAAATGGGAAGCAAGGAAGCAATGTAAGGGTAGAATGGGAAGCAGTGTGAGGGTGGAATGGGAAGCAATGTGAGGTTGGAATGGGAAGCAAGGAAGCAATGTGAGGGTAGAATGGAAGCAAGGAAGCAATGTGAGGGTAGAATGGGAAGCAAGGAAGCAATGTGAGGTTGAAATGGGAAGCAAGGAAGCAATGTGAGGGTGGAATGAGAAGCAAGGAAGCAATGTGAGGGTGGAATGAGAATCAAGGAAGCAACGTGAGGGTGAAATGGGAAGCAGGGAAGCAACGTGAGGGTGAAATGTTAAGCAAGGAAACAATATGAGGGTGGAATGGGAAGCAGGGAAGCAATGTGAGGGTGAAATGAGAAGCAAGGAAGCAATGTGAGGGTGGAATGGGAAGCAGGGAAGCAACGTGAGGGTGAAATGTTAAGCAAGGAAACAATATGAGGGTGGAATGGGAAGCAGGGAAGCAATGTGAGGGTGAAATGAGAAGCAAGGAAGCAATGTGATGGCAGAATGTGAGGGTGGAGAAAGAGGGTGAAGTAAAAAAGACGCTTCTATAATCATCCATTGTTTCTTCTCCTTCTTTCTAGGTGGTTGAGGAACTACAACAATTTTATACAGAAACCTATTCTAAATACTTGAACACCAATGAAGCTGCCCTGAAAGAGACCCTGAAGTCAATTCATTACGCTGTACGTTCGTGTCGCAGTTGAAACTGCACAATCTTTTTTTCTTTTGCTCCCTCTAATGCCCTTCTCTCTTGCCCCTTTTCTTTCTCTCTCCCCTTGTCTTGCCCCTTGTTTTTTGACCATCCCTTTCTTTCCCTTACGCTTTTCGACACCTTTCCCTTCTCTTGCCCGTTTACTTGCCCTTACCCTTTCTCACCCGTTTTCCTGCCCTCTTACCTATTCTTCTTATTTTGTCCTCTGTTGCCAAATGTATTCCCCCCCCCCCCCCCAATATGCATATTTATAATAATTCATTGGTCCCTGTGTGTTTATAAAAATCAATTGGCCCCAGTGGGTTTATAATAATTATTTGGCCCCAGTGGGTTTATAATAATTCATTGGCCCTGGTGTACTTAACCTTAATACCAACCCCCCCCCCCCCCAGTGTCCTCATCATGTAGGGAACCATACAGAGATGAGCAGCAGAGAATAGACATGTCCCGGCAGTGCGATGATGCGCTAGGAGCAGGGCAGCAGCGGGGACATGTCAGGTGGCGGCGGTGAATGAATGAAGCCCACATGAATGATGTCCCGCTGCTGCCCTGCTCCAAGAAGATGAGGAGCAGGCAGCGGGAGGGGAAATGAGGAAACTGGGGGGGGCGGGGGGGGAGAATAAGGATAAGCACACGGGGCCAGTGGATTATTATAAACACACTGGGGGCCAGTGGATTATTTATAAACACACTGGGGGCCAGTGGATTATTATAAATATGCATGGAGGGCATACATTTGGGGGTCAAATTAGTAGTTTAAAAACCGCTACGGGAGCCCTGAATGGCTCCTCGGTGGCGGCCATTCAGGGCTCCCAGCGGGGAATTTAAAAGTGAAAGTAAAAATACATCGTACATCGCAGGGGAGCAGAGTATGCCGCCTGCTCCCCTGTTTAATAACTTCTGATCACATTGGGTCTCAGAACTGAGAATCCTTAAGCCCATGTACTACATCCCCCATCATGGAACATGTTCAGTCTGTTCCATGATGGGGGGTAGTAGTACAAACACTAATGTACACTCCCGCAGCCGGGGAACTACTACTCCCATAATGGAAACCAGTCTGTTCCATGATGGGAGTAGTAGTAGTCCCAGATGCGGGAGCCTGTAGGCAGAGGTGTTAAAATGGCCATAAAATAACGGTACATGACGGATGTTGTAACAGGTCTTAAAGGATGAATATGCCTGTTATTTTGACAGACTTTATTCAGCCGTTAGCACCCGTTATTTCATCCGTTATTATACATCCGTTTTTTTATTATACAATACAGAAAACGGATGTTAAATAATGGATGAATACTCATAGTGTGAAAGCAGCCTAAAATGTAGACTCCATTCTTGGGTGTATAAAAAAATTATAAAGCCACCAAAAGAAAAAAAATGTTAATGTTAATTTTTAAACGGATCAATTTATGTGGTGGGTGGGCAGGGGCCTAAAAATGTAGCCCACAATAATAAAAATATAGAAATGGGCCATTTAAATGTAAAAATAATATATTTTTACAATAAATGTTAATTTTTTTTTTTATTAGTAATGTATTTAATAAAGTGTGTGTGTTTCACTTTTTTTCAATTTTTTTTTAGGTAGTACTTCTACTCCCAGCATGGAACAGTCTGTTCCATGCTGGGAGCTGTAGTCCCTGTACCAATAGCCAGAGCGTCCCGAGTGTCACTCCTTACACCTGATGCGATTGTCCTTTCTATTGCAGAGATGGAGCGGCTTTCTCCAGCGCTCACATCTCTGCACTATACTCCGGTCGGCCAGTGATATGAATAAAATTCACATCACTTATTCATATTGCCCGCAGAGAGCTGTGATTGGCCAGATGGTTCCAGCCACTCACAACTCTCTGCGGGAAATATGAATAATAGGTATCTATACGGCATATACTCATACTACAGTGGGACCAGAGAAGAGCGGCCGGCCGCCCACATCTATACATTATACAGGACGATCGCATCGGGTGCCAGAAGTTACACCCGGGTCGATCTGTCTATTAATGCAGGTACTACAGCTCCCAGCATGCAGCAGGGTGTGCTCCATGTTGGGAGCAGTAGTACCTGCAGTTGAGGACAGATCACAGCGGGTGTTACTCCTGACACCCGATGCGATCGTCCTATCTAGATGCGAGAACGCCGCCCGAATCTATACATTATACAGGGCGATTGCATCGGGTGTCCGGAGTGACATCCCGAGCGATCTGTCTATTAGCACAGGTACTACTACTCCCATTATGGAACTGTCTGTTCCATGCTGGGAGTAGAAGTACTACCTAAAAAATGTAAAAAAATAAAAAAGAGAGAAAAGTGAAACACACACACACTCCGATTAAACAGATCATTAGAATACATTGCTAATAAAAATTTGCCGACAATTTTATTGGGGTCGAATCAATTTTTTTTTTTTTTTTTTTTTTTTTTTTTTATTCGCTCATCTCCATCACATCTTAAAATTTTTTAGATGAACTATTTCCTTTTTTTTAAATCCTTCATTGTTGTTGGTGTAATTCTGGTTGTTTTGTCTTGCAGTTGGACTGTTGCGGTTTAGTGGGCTCTGTGGAAAGTGTGCTGATTGATACTTGCTCCAAGACTGGGTTGGAAACATTTACTGTCAATGTAAGTAATGGTAGTACAATTCCAACCAAGCAACTATTGTGTTGGCACATCACCTTATACACAGATAAAATGCCCATCTACTTGTGCATGGGTAAAACATCAACGTACAAAAGAATGTTATAAAAAAAAAAAAAAAAATTCAGTCAAAAGGTCAAAGTCAGATCCTTCCTCCTGCTCAGTTTCCTATTTTGTTTCTTAAAGGGACAGTATATAATAAAAAAAAGGGTTTTGTCACACTTTATTATTGTTATTAATATTATTATTTCTTTTGGTGTGTTTTTTTTTTAAAACTCTTTTTAACCCCTGTTACTTATCTTGGCCTTGAGGACACAATTTTAATTTTTTCCCTCCTCTCCTTCTAAGAGCCATAATAACTCAATTATCTTTCCATTCGTAGACCCATATGAGGGCTTGTTTTTTGCATGATGAATTGTACTTTGTAATAACACCTTTTCATTTTACCATAAAATGTTTGGCGCAACCAAAAAAAAATATTTTTTGTGGCAGAAAATTGAAAAATTGCATTTTTACGCAGTGCACTTTACGGTAAAACTGACATGTTGTGGGTCATTACGAATTAAAGGTTACCTGTAGTTAAATGCTTATCTAATATTGTACTGTTTTAATAAAAGTTAAACTTTATTTTAACTAAGTATGGTTAAAATTGCTCTATTCTGACCTCCCTTTCTTATTTTTACGTATACAGGCTTATTTTTTTGCGCCGTGTTTTGTAGTTCTTATCGGTACCGCTCTTGTGTATGTGTCTTTTTGATCACTATTTTTATTTTTATTTTTTTTTGGGGGGGAGGGGCAGGGTGTGACCAAAAATCGCCAATTTTACACTTTTTTTTTTCTACATTTACACCATTAACCCCTTAACGACGCAGGACGTAAATGTATGTCCTGGTGATGTGGTACTTAACGCACCAGGACGTACATTTACATCTTGAGCATAACCACGGGCATCGGAGCGATGCCGGCATCATGCGCGGCAGGTTCCAGCTGTGGATCGCGGCCAGGGACCCGCCGGTAATGGCGGACACCCGCGATCCCGCGGATGTCCGCCATTAACCCCTCAGATGCCGTGATCATTACAGATCACGGCATCTGCAGCATCGCGGTCACTTAACAGGATGATCGGATCGCCCGCAGCGCTGCCGTGGCCATCCGATCATCCTGCATGGCAGACAGAGGTCCCCTCACCTGCCTCCGCTGTCTTCCGGGAGTCTTCTGCTCTGATCTGCCTTCCCGCAGACCAGAGCAGAAGATGACCGATAACCCTGATCAGTGCTATGTCCTATACATAGCACTGAACAGGATTAGCAATCGAATGGTTGCTATAAATAGTCCCCTGTGGGGACTATAAGAGTGTAAAAATAAAAGTAAAAAAAATAAAGTAAAAAAAAAGTGAAAAACCCCAATAAAAACGTAAATTGTCCCATTTTCCCTATTTTACTCCCAAAAAGTGTAAAAAAAAAAATTTATTTTATATACATATTTTGTATTGCCAGGTGCGTAAATATCCGTACTATTAAAATAAAATGTAAATGATCCCGTACGGTGAACGGCGTGAACGTAAAAAAAAAAAAATATCCAAAATAGCTGCTTTTTTATAACATTTTATTCCCAAAAAAATTTATAAAAAATGTAATAAAAGTTTTGTAGAAGCAAATAAGGTATTAATAAAAAGTACAGATCACGGCGCAAAAAATTAGCCCTCATACCACCGCTTATACGGAAAAATGAAAAAGTTATAGGTCTTCAAAATAGGGGGATTTTAAACGTACTAATTTGGTTAAAAAGTTTGCGATTTTTTTTTTTAAGCGCAACAATAATAGAAAAGTGTATAATCATGGGTATCCTTTTAATCGTATTGACCCAGAGAATAAAAAACACGTCATTTTTACCGTAAATTGTACGGCGTGAAAACAAAACCTTCCAAAATTTGCAAAATTGCAGTTTTCTTTTTAATTTCCCCACACAAATAGTATTTTTTTGGTTGCGCCATACATTTTATGGTAAAGCGAGTGGTGGCATTACAACGGACAACTGGTCACGCAAAAAACAAGCCCTCATACTAGTCTGTGGATGAAAATATAAGAGTTATGATTTTTTAAAGGGGAGGAGGAAAAAACGAAAGCGTAAAAATAAAATTGTCTGAGTCCTTAAGGTCCAAATGTGTTTTTTTAAAATGTTTTATTTGTAAAATGGAAAAAGCGAGTTGTTTCATTTTTAGGGAGGCGGAGCTTATTCGCTTTAAAGTTGTTAGTCCCCATAGGGTACCACTTATTGCAATGTATTGATTGCTATTACTTTCAGTGCTTTGCATAGGCATTGTACTGATCAGTGATATTGGCGATCTATGGTCTGTAAGAAGGATCAGAAGATCATCGCTAGAGCAGAGTGGCGCTCTGGCCACTTTCTTGACTCATCAGACCCTAGCAATTGTGCCCCCAAATACTTCATGTACTTCATGTATTGATTGTGGCATTTTGAAGGGTTAATCACTGCCATCAGAGTGATCGCTGAGGTCTGCTATTAGCAGCGGTCTATCAAGTAAGTGTAGCTCCTGCACTCTGTTCATATTTCGGATAGGACGCCAAGTGTTGCGCCAAATACCAGGCAGCCAGAGCTTACAGGTATGACCGGTCTCCTCTAGGGGTTAATTTAACTATTCGTATATGAAAAAAAAAAAACTTAAACAAGTCCATAAAGAGGACACAATAAGCAAAAACTTCCTGTTTTCTGCAGCGTACTTGTCAGCTTTGCTATGTAGACTGGAACAGGGTCAGCAGAGCCCGGTGTTTTAATAACATGATAGGAACAATGGGGGAGATTCATCAAGACCTGTGCTTCGGAAAAGTTCACCAGTTGCTCATAGCAACCAATCAGATGTCTGAAGCCTTTTAAAAAATAAAAGTGATCTTTTTGGCTGCTATGGGCAACTGGTTGACTTTTCCTCAACACAAGTTTTGATGAATTCATTGCAGTGGCCATAAAGCAGACAATGGTGTCATTACATATGATAAAAAGTTGCCAAATGCTGACAATCCCTGTTGAATTCATGGCTGAAAAAAGTTAAAGGGGTATTCCAGGCAAAAACTTTTTTTTATATATCAGCTGACTCCGGAAAGTTAAACAGATTTGTAAATTACTTCTATTAAAAAATCTTAATCCTTTCAATAGTTATTAGCTTCTGAAGTTTTCTGTCTAACTGCTCAATGATGATGTCACGTCCCGGGAGCTGTGCATGCTGGGAGAATATCCCCATATGAACTGCACAGCTCCCGGGACGTGAGTCATCAGAAAGCAGTTAGACATAAAAAAAACAACTCCACTTCAGAAGCTAATAACTATTGCAAGGATTAAGATTTTTTAATCAAAGTAATTTACAAATCTGTTTAACTTTCTGGAGCCAGTTGATATATAAAAATAAGTTTTGGCCTGGAATACCCCTTTAAGTGAAATGGACATTGTGACCGGACCTTGGTTATAATAATGTTTCCTTATTTTCAGGGTTGTCCATCTCAAATTGCAGAAATTTTCAATAAGAAGTTTCACATCATTGGAGCAGTTGGGATTGGAATTGCTGTGATCATGGTATGTATATAGAATGACTGTATATTGCTAGAAATCCTCTTTGCACTGATTTTTTTTATTTTTATTTGCTTTCTAAATGAAAAACACAGCAACTATCTAAATACAGTTTTCCTACTAGCTTGTTGTTGTAGACTCTGTGCATCTCCTGTACATAGCTGGTAATGCTGCTTCTTCTGATACAGATCAGTCAGCACACTTCTCCTGGCTGGTTCACACACTCTCCCTCCCTTTCTTAAAGGAGTACTCCCGCAAAAAAAAAAAAATTATCCCCTATGCACAAGATAGGGTATAAGTAGCCGGTCGTGGAGGGTCCGACCACCAGTGCTCTCCGCAATCACCGGGACAGGACCCCGGCGCTCTGTCAGCAGCGTGTGTCATCTACCGTTAGATGGCACTTGCTCCATTCATTCCTATAGGAGCACCAATGATTCCCGAGAGCTGTACTCTGGTCTTTTCGGTGCTCCTATAGTAATGAATGAAAGGCGTGCCGGCTGCAGCACACGCTACTCACTGAGCACCGGGTTCCCGTCTCGCAGGGGTTTTTTTTAGATGTAAAATCTCCAACAAATGGCCGAGGTTTTTTTTTTTTTACCATTTGAATTGATCTGAAATAAATTCACCTCACGTCATTTTAACACTTAACAACGTAACAATGAAGTGTAAGTGACTCCTTTGATCCATTTACGTCTCAAAAAATGCTAGTTTGTAAATTACATTGTAGCATTTCAGAAAAAGTCTCAAAAACGTTCCAATGCCCTGCAGAAATTTTTTGGGGGAAGTTTGATTCCTTTTGTCTGTAAAAATGGACAAGTTCAAAATGAGTGTAAAAAAAATACTTTGTACACATATAGGGCCTTATTTACTAAGGCTTTTTCATGTAGATTTTGTAGGGTTCTTTGTGTCTCATGTCATGCGCCAGAATATTTGACAAAAAAAATCCAAATCACCCTACTAACTTTCCATTTTACGAAGGGGTGTGGCCATGAAAAAAGGAGCGTCTCCAAAAAAGAAACCTAACATGTTTACTAATGTGTTCACATAAAATGTGTTGGATATGAGCTCTGGAAAACCCAACAGCTCAGAGCAGGTGCCAAAAGAGCAAAACGTGGGGAAAATTGCCAAATACAAGAAACAATAGTAAATACCATGGAAAAATACCTGTCAGAAACAAAAACCCGCAAAGAAAACTACACTCCACTCTTAGTAAATGAGGCCCATAGTGTTAAAGTAAACCAGTCATTACATCTATGCTGCCTAAGCTACTGGTCATTAGAGTGGTCCCTTCTTTCTGCACCACTGGATTGATGGGTCTCCACCAGTTTGGATAGAAGGAGAAATCTATCAATAAAGTGGGTCGAGAAGAAGCCACTGGGGACCACCTGGATCACTTGTAGTTCAGGCATTATGAAAGTGAGGACAGATTGCCTTTAAAGGGGTACTCTGCCCCCAGACATCTTATGCCCTATCCAAAGGGGATACGATGTCTGATCGCAGGAGTTCTGTCGCTGGGGACCCCTGCGATCTCCCTACTGCACCTGTCATTAGTTTAGAGCGTTGGGTACAGCGCAGGAGGCTCGTGACATCACAGCCGCGCCCCTCCCATAGCCTTGCATTTAGGGGGCGTGACCGTGATGTCACGAGCCTCCGCCCCGCATCGCCAGTCATCTGGCACAGAGCATCTTCGCTCTGTGCACCAGATGTCTGGGGTGCCGCAGCCGAGACCGCGGGGGTCCCCAGCGGCAGGACCCTTCGATCAGACATCTTATCCCCTATCCTTTGGATGGGGGATAAGATGTCTAGGGGCAGGGTCCACTTTTAAACATACAAGCAGTTTGGAGGAGGCTGTACTGTACATAGCTTGTCATAGTATAGAGAGAAAAGAAAGCACCCAAGTCTTCAGGGAGAGCAGATCACACAGACCATACAAATATCAGAGTGTAGATAAATAGAAGAACAGACACAGTAGTCTGTGGGGCAGGGGTTAAATTGCACAAGCTATGTATCGATGTAGTGAGGAAGGTGTTTTTATGGGAAGCAACATATGTTATCAGGTGAATAAAACTTATCCCCTATCCACAGGATATCGCAGGGGGTCTGATCATTGGGATCCCCCAGCATCTACAGATAAGGGCCCATTTCCTACCTCGGAGAACTCTGCCCCCTGACCTTCCCAGACTAACTGGTCTTGGGAGTGACAGCCCACTCCACCAATCGCCAGCTAAAGAATGAACAATGTTGGGGCCATGGCACTATAGTCCTCTCCATTACTGATCAATTGGCAGTCTCGGGGGGTTAGACCCCACCATTCACATATTGATGACTTACCCTAATGTTAGGCCATCTAAATGTTTTTCTATTAACCTGTTGTCTATTTTTTTGTTTTGCAGATTTTCGGAATGGTCTTCAGCATGATACTTTGCTGCGCCATCCGAAACAACAGAGAGATGGTATAACGGAAGTGTAAAAAGTCAACCAAAACTTCAGTCGGGGGTGGGGGAGGGGATAAAGGGACGATGTCAGTCTTTAGTATTTTGAAAAGCCTTTTCTAAAAATAAAGTTGTGCTATATTTTTTATTTTAATGCAAGGCTTTCTCCTTGGCTTTATTATATTTTATTTTTTATAATTTTTTTTTTTAATATAAAGCTCGCTACTTGTCTGTATGTTTCAGATATTCAACCAATGATACAAGGTACATGATTTGTTGATAGGTTAAATTTGTATGTATATTGTATATCTACATAAAGACCATACTTTAGTTGATTCCGGTTACACATCTCTTACGCTTTTCTTTAAACTTTTAATCAAAAAATGTAACTTATGTTCAATATAATTTGATACCTAATTAGAAAATAAAAATTCCTGTACAAATAATAAAATGTTACCTATCTACTTTTATGGTGACCTGTATGGGAGCTACTGTGAAAATTCCTCAATTTCTCCCTTACAGAAAAGTGCCCTATGCTGTCCATGTACAAAACTAGCCTCAAAGGGACTACAGACTTGTTGTCTGAGATGGTGGTAGAAGCTGCACCTACAGTAAGTAGAGAACAAGGGACCCTAACCTGTCTGGTGAGAAGGCCTCTGCGTCCGGGTGGAGTATGAAGATGTGACACTTATCTCCATTCACTTCTGTAGGAGTAAGGAATAACTACTCACATCCATGACCACCTCTCCATTTATACTTTGCCTGGATGTAGTAGCTGATGGCCACCCCTAGCAGACAGGTTGGAGGACCTTCATGCTCCACATAGCTGCGAGTCCTAAAGGTGGTACTCTTATTCGGGAATAACTCTTAAAGGGGTACTCCGCTCCTAGACCTCTTACCCCCTATCCAAAGGATAGGGGATAAAATGTCTTATTGCGGGAGTCCCGCCACTGGGGACTCCCACAATCTCCCTGCGGCACCCGGCATTCATTTAGAGCATCGGGTACAGTGCCGGAAGCTCGTGATGTTACGGCCACGCCCTGCTGGTGACGACATGGCCACGTCGCCTCAATGCAAGTCTATGGGAGTGGCCGTGATAACGAAGTGTCTCAGTGAACATTTCGGGGGAATTTTTGGATCCACAGCCAGAAAACTCCCATTGAGAACCTGTGGTAAATCCTCAAACGAAAAACACCACAGTTTTGATAAACCCCAAGTACCGATTAGGCGAGAATGGGGATTGTCACCAGTCAGGATTTGGCACAGAAGCCTAACTTTTTGGAGAAAACGGTCCAATTTGAAACTATTGAGTCTTTGTATAAGCTTGATGTATTTGTCAAAAGTTTGTACTTTTCTGGAATACTATAGAAATATCTAGACTAGAAGATTTTAAAGGGGTATTTCGGCTTTATACATCTTATCCCCTATCCAAAGGATGTATGATTGCAGGGGTCCCGCCGCTGGGGATCCCCGCAATCTCGGTGCAGCCCCTGGCTGGGTGCTGCCTCTAAGATGAGGATGTGACGTCACGGCCACGCCCCCTAGTGATGTCACGCCTCCCTCCATTCATGTCTATGGGAGGGGGCGTGATGGCAGTCACGCCCCCTCCCATAGACTTGAATGGAGGGGGAGTGGCTGTGACATCACGTCCCCATCTCTGAGGCAGTGCCCAGCACAGAATGCCGGGGTCTGCACCGAGATCGCGAGGGTCCTCAGCGGTGGGACCCCTGCGATCATACATCTTATTTCCTATCCTTTTGGATACCATGTATAAAGCCCTTTACACCACTGAAGCTGCAAACCGTGTGAAAACCAAAATGTGTGTCAGTCTCAACTTTTATCATGCGAAAACTAAACTTTTTTTTTTTTTTTTTTTTTGTGCTATTTATGTATGTGTTGATCTTTGTGGTCACTTTTTGTGCCAGGTGTTTTTCTGTGTAAATGTCACATCCAGCAATAGAAGGGCAGAGCGGTTATGAATCTCAGCACTTGGTTTATAGGACTGTTTGGCTTCTTCCTGCGGCTGAGAAACGTGTAATGTTCCTCTATGGATCTACATGTGGCGGGGCAGGTCTACAGCCCACCGATTCAGTAGTAACGTCCGGTGAAAACTCTGTGAACTAACTTGTGATGTGTCTGTGATAACGATCTATGTTTTTGCAAATTTTTTTTTTTTTTGGGGGGGGGGGGGAGGAAATTTTTCCATCTGGGGAAGCTGAGCAGTAGGCAGGCGGATACAGGAATGGGGAGGGGGAAAAAAAAAAAAAAAGTCTTTCCTTCAAATCATGGAAACGATGAATAAGAGCTGGGAGTCGCCCGCGGCACAGATTGGAAACACATGTGTTCCTCTACTGGAAGGTTTCTTGAGTTGTACATGTAGGAGACCCCGGGCACACCTGGATTTGCTTATATAATTTTTTTAAAAAAAAGAAAAAACTACCGTATTTTTCAGACTAGAAGATGTTTAGGCTTAAAGAAGTTTAGAAACTTAGTTTAGAACTTTGCACAAAATTTATCGTGTGCCTTGCATAAGTGTGTATGTGAGTATGTATGTGTGTGTATATGTGTGTGTGTGTGTGTGTGAGTATGTATATGTGTGTGTGTATATGTGTGTGTGTGTGTGTGTGTGAGTGAGTGAGTATATGCATGTGTGTGCATGTATGTGTGTGTGTTCAAGCATTACGTCCAAACGGCTAAAGATATTAACATGAAACTTGGCACACACGTTACTTATACGTCAACAACAAACACAGCATAGGTGATTTAACCCTGACTCACCCCCATTTGCCAGGGTCGGGGGTTTTGTTTAAAGTCCCATACAAGTCTATGGGAAATATGTTACTGCATAACTTCCAAACGGCTGGAGATATTTCGATAATATTTGGTCACATGTTACTTATATGTCCACTTAAAATATAGGTTAGTTAATTTAACTCTTAACTACCCCCATTTGTGAGGGTACGGGAAACGTATGCTCCCACATAATGGCTGGAGATATTTCAATAATACCTGGTACACATTACTTATATGTCAAATAAAAAGATATGATAGTTAAATTAACACTTACCTACACCCTTATATAAAAGATCTCTTTTAGCCTCTTGAATCCTTCTCTGATGGTCGGAGACCCACTCCAGGGACGCTTGTGGAGAATTGTCGATCGGGGCCAGCAATTCAAACGTTCGGTCTTTCGGCAGTTGCCCATTTTGACCCATCAGTCAAGAAGAAGGGGGTGTATCTGTTGGAGCAGTTTACTGTATTGTTGTAAATTTCCAACAACTCCGGCAGTAACCGGGGCCATTTTTCTTGCCTTGAGTTTGCACCCATTTGGAGTAGAACATCTGGGCCGCTGTCTTGGCTGTGAGGTCTTTGACTGGTACAACAACAACCCACTTGGAGTAATGATCCACCATGTTGAGAGCATAGGTATATCCGGACCGGGAAGGAGACAATTTCACATGGTTGAGTCTGTCACTCTGGATGGAATAGAGGGGTGCTCTTGCGTCCTTACGCACGTTCTTGGTGACGTTACAGAAAGCACATTTGTGGTGACCCACCTGGTGAATGGCGGGACCACGGGTGTTGTGGTGTGAGTGGTGGGATCAGATGTTATTAACCCCGGGGGGTCAGATGGTATTAACCCTTATGGGTTCATGACGCCAGTGTGGTTTTTGGGTTCCGGAACTCCCGGATTCTCTGCTATCCCATGGGCTAGTAGTGAATAAAGAGTCCACAACCAGTTATGGTCAAACGGAGGCTTTACTGAATAGAAGACAGGTGTAATTATCTTCACAGCTATGGCTAGAATTCCCAGAGAGGTGGACAGGACTAGTGTTGGCCGCGAATATTCACATTTCGAATCTTTATTCGCTCTATATATATATATATATATATATATATATATATATATATATACGAATATGGGCAATGCCGCTCATCCCTAGCCAGGACCCAGAGGACCTCGCAGCTTGCTGGACCAATACTTGTAGTTAACTTGACTTGTAATTAGACTTGACTTGACTATGTGCAGGACTTGACTAGTTGTAGTGACAGCAGACAAAGGCTTGTAGACTTACTGGAGAGACTTGTAGCTTTTGGGGTACTCCAGATGCCGATCACTTGTCCTGAGATCTCTGGTAGCTGCTTCAGCAAAGACTTTGGTGGTACAAGCTAAGAGTGCCTCTAGCTCCAGTTCTTGCAGAATGATCTCCCTCCCACCCAGCAGTCGCTCCACCCATTGAAGCAAAGACAAGCTACCTTTTATCACCTGACTAGTGATGTAATGTCTTGGGCCACACTGCAACCTGGGAAAACCTGAGACCTGAGTAATTTTCTATGCTGTTGAAAATAAATATTGATGCAAAGATCACATAAGAAGGTAAAGACACTATATAATGAACTACACTAACATTACAGCCCCTATAGCATAGTCAAATAAAAAAAACTAAATCCTGGAATACCCCTTTAACCCAGAGTCAGATAATGTGATTTATAGGATGGGAGATGAGATAATGGGATGTTTGCTCCAGGCTGGTAACACATAGGCGGAGAAGCATTGGGTCTAATGGGATTCTTTATTTACTATTACTGTATCATCTCGATTTCTCTAATTTACTTGTAATTGTTTGCTGGACATCACGCTGCCTTCCTGTTCCTTGAATTATGATCTACTAAGGAAACTAAAAGCATGTAAGGCTCCGAGAAGGCCGGAAATTTCTTAGGATAAGAGGAGGCGGAGGAGGGGAGGGGTCTCTAGGTTATGGAACTAAAATTTAAAGGGGTACTCCGGTGGAAACCTTTTTTATTTTTTTAAATCAACTGGTGCCAGAAAGTTAAACAGATTTGTAAATTACTTCTATCAAAAAATCTTAATCCTTCCAATAGTTATTAGCTTCTGAAGTTTTCTGTCTAACTGATCAATGATGATGTCACGTCACGGGAGCTGTGCATGATGGGAGAATATCCCTTGCATGATGGGAGAATATTCCCATAGGAGATGGACAGCTCCCGGGACGTGAGTCATCAGAGAGCAGTTAGACAGAAAACATTGTGCCTCGGGCTGTTGCAAAACACTGGTATGAAGACAAATATTCATTATACAATATTTGAAGGGGTACCCCCGTTGATTAATAAGAAATCTGTATGCATTTAACTCCTAAGCTCCCCCTAGAGTTGACACTGGGCAAAAAAATTCCTGTGTGCCTTTTTTTTCTGCATCTGGATTTAGAGCTGTGTATCAGTAAGATTTAAAGGGGTATTCGGTGGAAAACAAACTTTTACTGATCAACCGGTGCCAGAAAGTTTAACAGATTTGTAAATTATTTCAATATAGAACACTTAATCCTTCCAGTACTTATTAGCTGCTGTATGCTCCACAGGAAGTATTGTTTTTCTTTCTGGAGTTCTTTACAGTCTGACCACAGTGTTCTCTGCTGCCACCTCTGCCTGTATCAGGAACTGTCCAGATCAGGATAAGGTCGCTATGGGGATTTGCTTGTACTCTGGACAGTTCCTGACATGGACAGAGTTGTCGGCAGAGAGCACAGAACTACACAACTTCCTCTGGAGCATACAGCAGCTGAGAAGTACTGTAAGGATTAAGACTTTTATATAGAAATAATTTACAAATCTGTTTAACTTTCTGGCACCAGTTGATTTGAAAAAAAAAAAATATTCCACTGGAGAACCCCTCGAACTCCTTCCCTCTACAAATATAATGAGGATTAAATCCATATAAATGGTGACTGTAGATACTGTAGGGAAATGTCCATTTAACTGTATATTAATAACTTCAGACGAGGCTCTGGCAGTCATGTGGTTGTCACTACAAGCAGGTTTGCAATGTCCAGGCTTCTTTTACAGAAAACAGTCCTCAGTTACAGCAGGCGTTCCTACATTCCATTGTTCACAGCAGAAACCTTACACTGTATTCAAGGGTGGGATGATGCAGAATCTGAGATTAACTCTTTCAGTGGTATCTGTATTATCCTATGATGTCCGTCATCCCAGCCCCTAAAGCAACCATTTTTGCTGCCAACCACTCCAGTGTTTTCTTAAGAGGTTTCATTGCGAATGACTGGTTAGGAAATAGAGGGACAGTGGAAAATCTGTAGTCAGGATTTCTTGTGTGAGTCATGGTGCCCTAGCTCTGAATGGAATAGCGTTGCCTTATGATTCATTAATATGCTTAATGCACCCAGAAATTAAATAGCCATTAGTGATTCTTCTGTCAAGTTATTGTGGAATTAAAGAATCTGAATGATCTACAGAAAAAAGTTCAAAGAACAGAATAGATGTACATTACTTAACATTAAAACCCTGCAATGGTGTCTGTCGGAGGTCTGTAGAAGTGTATGCCACAACAAACTAATAGCTTATGTCACCTAAGACAATGATAAAGTGCAGCACTGAGCTCACCCACAGCCCCTTTTCCTGCCTACTTGATAATCCACCTTTTTGCGACAGACCCCAAACTGGGCGACGGTCCCTGCTCTGAACTAATGCTAATGAACTAATGCAGGGTGTAGTGAAGTCAAACACAAGTACGTAGCTCAGATAGAAAGCCGCGATTAAGCCCCGCCCCATCCTCCCAGCCGTATATGGGAACCGTAAGTACAAAACGTGGTGTGAAACCACCCTAACAGACAAGGGAACATTAAAAGGTCACTAGCAACATGAAAAACAAACAGAAAGAGCAAGATAAGACAGGCCATGAACCAGAACTATGAAGTCATGCAGTACCAAATCACTAACAGAATGGGTAGTCAGGCAAGAAGCTAAAAGGTCAGGAGTATAAGAAGTCAGTATTACAAAACCAGGAAAAGAGGGCTCATTCATGACTGGAGCTTCCCTGAATAGTGAATAGACTCGTGACCCCGGAGTGCGGTAAAAAAACAAGGGAGAAATTTTGCTGTGAATCAGTTTGTGTGAATTCCTAAAAGAAGGGAAAAATCCAGTAATCTGAGCAATTTCAGGTTAGGCCTGGTCATCGGGGCAAGACAAGGATTTCACAAACTGTAAACCTCGTGGGGGGTATTTCTCGGGTGTTGAAACCTCTCATGCCATCTTAAAAATTTGACTTTATGGCAATCACCTCCCTTAAAGTAATGTATGACCAATCTTCAAAATATGACTTCCTAAAGTGCTGCTTATCCTAAGGTGCTTGTGGGTGGATCTTTATAATATGAGTTCTTGTGTTGCCATCTTCCGCGAGGAACTCCTCATGCCATCTTAAAAAATATTGGACTTTGTAAACTGAGACTTCTTGGGTTGCCGTCTCTTTTGAAGTATGCCTGGGATCATCTTCAAAATGTGACTTCTTGGGTTGTGTTGCACCCTCGACCCTCCCATTAAATATTAATAGGCCATCTACATAATGTGACAGCTGGTTCCAACTTCCCACAAAGAACTTCTGAGGTTATCTTCAAAAGGTGACTTTTTCTGTTGCCATTTTTTTGAGGGCCCCCTGGGTCACCTTCATAAAATGACTTCTTGAGTTGCCATCTCCCGTGAAGAACTCCTGGGGCAATCTTTAAAATGTGACTGCTTACTTGAAGTCCTTTTGAGTTGGTACCTCTCTTTAAGTACTTCTGGAGTCACCTGTATAATATAATTTACTGGGCTGGCACCTCCCATGAGGGACACTTGAAGTAAACTTCGAAATAGGACTTTGTAGTTATGACAATCTCTAAAGTACTGTAGGAGCCACCTTCAAAAAGATAAATTTTGGCTGGCCATCTCCTATGAAATGCTCTTAGGGCCATCATAAAAAATGAGTATTATAATTCGGGCTATTTATGGCATGTGTCAGACCATCAGGACTTCCTCATCCCATTCCTCATCCCATTTTTATACTATGGAATTGGATATTTAATCTCCACCATATTTAAGTCTTTTATAAGAGGTTTCACTGTACTTGGAGTTCCCCTTTACGTACTATACACTATAAGTGTATAAGGTACTTCTTATAATGGGTCTGACGCCTAGTAAATTATAGTTTGACTGCTTTATATTTAGTCACCAGTGAACTATAATTCTTCCTCCTAACTACACCCACATGTGCTGATCACATTCTAAGAGGTTAACCAGTCTCTTCATGTCAGCAACTCGTCATGTAACAAAGCTATAACAAAGCCAGCCACAGGGCCCTCATAATAGAGCTATCCATAGTTCTTATATACAGCCACAGGGCCCTCATAATAGAGCTAGCCATAGTGCTTATATACAGCCACAGGGCCCTCATAATAGAGCTATCCATAGTGCTTATATACAGCCACAGGGCCCTCATAATAGAGCTATCCATAGTGCTTATATACAGCCACAGGGCCCTCATAATAGAGCTATCCATAGTTCTTATATACACCCACAGGGCCCTCATAATAGAGCTATCCATAGTGCTTATATACAGCCACAGGGCCCTCATAATAGAGCTATCCATAGTGCTTATATACAGCCACAGGGCCCTCATAATAGAGCTATCCATAGTGCTTATATACAGCCACAGGGCCCTCATAATAGAGCTATCCATAGTGCTTATATACAGCCACAGGGCCCTCATAATAGAGCTATCCATAGTGCTTATATACAGCCACAGGGCACTCATAATAGAGCTATCCATAGTGCTTATATACAGCCACAGGGCCCTCATAATAGAGCTATCCATAGTTCTTATATACAGCCACAGGGCCCTCATAATAGAGCTATCCATAGTGCTTATATACAGCCACAGGGCCCTCATAATAGAGCTATCCATAGTGCTTATATACAGCCACAGGGCCCTCATAATAGAGCTATCCATAGTGCTTATATACAGCCACAGGGCCCTCATAATAGAGCTATCCATAGTGCTTATATACAGCCACAGGGCCCTCATAATAGAGCTATCCATAGTGCTTATATACAGCCACAGGGCCCTCATAATAGTGCTCTCCATAGTGCTTACATACAGCCACAGGGCCCTCATAATAGAGCTATCCATAGTGCTTATATACAGCCACAGGGCCCTCATAATAGAGCTATCCATAGTGCTTATATACAGCCACAGGGCCCTCATAATAGAGCTATCCATAGTGCTTATATACAGCCACAGGGCCCTCATAATAGAGCTATCCATAGTGCTTATATACAGCCACAGGGCACTCATAATAGAGCTATCCATAGTTTCTATATACACCCACAGGGCCCTCATAATAGAGCTATCCATAGTGCTTATATACAGCCACAGGGCCCTCATAATAGAGCTATCCATAGTGCTTATATACAGCCACAGGGCCCTCATAATAGAGCTATCCATAGTGCTTATATACAGCCACAGGGCCCTCATAATAGTGCTCTCCATAGTGCTTACATACAGCCACAGGGCCCTCATAATAGAGCTATCCATAGTGCTTACATACAGCCACAGGGCCCTCATAATAGAGCTATCCATAGTGCTTATATACAGCCACAGGGCCCTCATAATAGAGCTATCCATAGTGCTTATATACAGCCACAGGGCCCTCATAATAGAGCTATCCATAGTGCTTATATACAGCCACAGGGCACTCATAATAGAGCTATCCATAGTGCTTATATACAGCCACAGGGCCCTCATAATAGAGCTATCCATAGTTCTTATATACAGCCACAGGGCCCTCATAATAGAGCTATCCATAGTGCTTATATACAGCCACAGGGCCCTCATAATAGAGCTATCCATAGTGCTTATATACAGCCACAGGGCCCTCATAATAGAGCTATCCATAGTGCTTATATACAGCCACAGGGCCCTCATAATAGAGCTATCCATAGTGCTTATATACAGCCACAGGGCCCTCATAATAGTGCTCTCCATAGTGCTTACATACAGCCACAGGGCCCTCATAATAGAGCTATCCATAGTGCTTATATACAGCCACAGGGCCCTCATAATAGAGCTATCCATAGTGCTTATATACAGCCACAGGGCCCTCATAATAGTGCTCTCCATAGTGCTTACATACAGCCACAGGGCCCTCATAATAGAGCTATCCATAGTGCTTATATACAGCCACAGGGCCCTCATAATAGAGCTATCCATAGTGCTTATATACAGCCACAGGGCCCTCATAATAGAGCTATCCATAGTGCTTATATACAGCCACAGGGCCCTCATAATAGAGCTATCCATAGTGCTTATATACAGCCACAGGGCACTCATAATAGAGCTATCCATAGTTTCTATATACACCCACAGGGCCCTCATAATAGAGCTATCCATAGTGCTTATATACAGCCACAGGGCCCTCATAATAGAGCTATCCATAGTGCTTATATACAGCCACAGGGCCCTCATAGTAGAGGTATCCATAGTACTTATATACAGCCACAGCCCTGATAACAGAGCCAGTCACAGTGCTCCCCATAACAGAGCAAGCCATAGCATTGCCCACATAACAGTGCCAGTGCCTGCATAACAGCGCCAGCCTAGCATATACAGTATATTATGGTACTACATTGCTTACACAATAAAATAGCCAATCCCCAGTTGCTCAATTGTTACTTTGGTTTCCTGTGCCAGAGATCGAAAAGGAGGAAGACACCTTCCTTACAAAGTAGGTTTATGATTGGTAGCCGGTGGTGTCACATGAATCGGGGACACTTGGTGGCATGCTTATAGGGTGGCGCTCCATGTATCTTTTTCATGTGATGGGTGACACCATTGTAGCATATGACTCCATTGCACAAGAAATCCAATAAACGTAACATCTATTTTCATGTGACACAATCCGCCTGCTTGTTAACCTCCCGTAGACACAAGTAATGAGATTTCCATGATGCCGCACCCTTCTCTGGAAGGCCTGATCTACTGACTGTGCAGTGTGGAATACTATATATGTATCCACTGCTGGCTTAGATACATTATTACTTTTGTTCATTGGAGACCATTGGTGTAGCTGTGGTAGAAGGGACAAGTGCCCTGTGTCCTAGGTGCCAGACGGGGTGCCTATAAGCCACTCCTCCTTAGACAGACAAATGTAGTGTCGGGTGAGGGTAATGTGTGAATTAACCTTTTTGTGATGCCAGGGTGTGGTTGACCTATATACCACCCGAGGTAGGCCAGCTTCTCCTGTGCCAGGCACGGGGCAAATAATTACTCCGATGCTATTTTACGGATAACTGGCTTTACTGAGGTTGGAAAGATGGTACAATCCGTTACAGCTCAGATTAGCATGAAGGAGATGCAAGGAGAACTTTGTGAAGCTTATCGGCTTGCTGGGACTTGTAGTGGTATGATACTGTGATTGACTCGCTGTATGCAACCCACGCTGGACTGGAGTTAATTGCAGGACTAACTTGAGTGACTGAAGGAAAAAATGGTAGAGAGGCTCGTATTAACCTAGTGACCAATGGCTCGAGCTACCCAAATAGCACCTATACCCACGGTGCCGAAAAAGGGGAAGATACAAATTAAAGAAATTGGAGCTCAGAGTCTTGAATATTGGATTAAATTAAAATATTTGTTAAATATGAGATAAAATTGTACATATAGGTATAATATACTGCGGATCACAGGGCCCTTGTGATCCCACAGTAAAATTAGTAAATATTTAATCCTTGGCAATTTAATATATAATGTTAAAATACAATAATTATAATTAACAAATAAAAATGTACAACAATAAATAAGTGTCCACGTATCTATAAGGATGATCGGAATTGGTGATTTGTGAATAGCGGTAATATAACAGTTTGAGTTGCTATTTTCACAAATATTTGTATCCAGTTGGAAGAGAAAGTGGTTAAAGTCTTGAATAGAATACAGCAAAAATGAATGGTAATTGTATCAATTTGTATATACTTTTTTATCAGGTTCCAATCCTCTGTGCAGAGGGTTTGCTGCTGGAGACACTGCCATCTCCTGATTTATGCAGCGGCAATATGACAAATGAATAATAAAATCGCAGTGTTTTGTAATAAGTTCTAATCCTCTGTGCCGAGGATTCGCTGCTGGAGACACTGCCTTCTCCTATATATGCAGCGGCAATTTTGAATTTAAAACAGCGCTTATGAGATAAGTTCCGATCCTCTATGCAGAGGGCTCGCAGCTGGAGACACTGCCGTCTCCTAGTGTGCAGCGGCAGTACAATGTAAGGTACAATGCTTATGTCTTATAATCAAAGTGGGTACCTTATGTGGTTAGCGCTGGTCGTCAGACGGGTCCTGGTCCCTGAATGGAGGGTGCGCTGCTGGAGGCTTGGCAGCCTCATGTATGCAGCGGCAGAAGTAGGCTTCGTTTATGGGTACTGCAGGAGTTGTCCTGCTGGCAGTAATGCTGGGCCGGCGGTCTCCTCGTGGTGGGAAGTAGCATGTACTGTCAGAGGTTGATTGACAGATATGGTGAATCCGTTGAAAAAGCTTTATTCTTTGATAAAGATGATGTGGCAATTAAATTGTGGTTAAAGCTGAATGCGTTTCAGGTTCTCCGTAGAACCTTTCTTCAGCAGCAAAGATAAATGTGAGGCTGAAGAAAGGTTCTACGGAGGACTTGAAATGCATCCAGCTTTAACCACTTATTCTAATTGCCACATCATCTTTATCAAGGAATACAGCTTTTTCAAAGGATTCACCATATCTGTAAATCAAGCTCTGACAGTACATGCTACTTCCCACCACAAGGAGACCGCCGGCCCAGCATTACTGCCAGCAGGACAACTGCTGCAGTACCAATTAACGTAGCCCACTTCTGCCACTGCATACCTGAGGCTGCCGAGCCTCCAGTAGCGCACCCTCCATTCAGGGACCAGGACCCGTCTGACGACCAGCGCTAACCACATAAGGTACCCACATTATAAAGCATAAGCATTGTACCTTACATCGTACTGCCGCTGCATACTAGGAGACGGCAGTGTCTCCAGCTGCAAGCCCTCTGCACAGAGGATCGGAACTTATCTCATAAGCGTTGTTTTACATTCAAAATTGCTGCTGCATATATAGGAGATGGCAGGGTCTCCAGCAGCGAATCCTCGGCACAGAGGATTAGAACTTATTACAAAACACTGCGATTTTATTATTCATTTGTCATATTGCCGCTGCATTAATCAGGAGACGGCATTGTCTCCAGCAGCTAGCCCTCTACACAGAGGATTGGAACCTGATACAAAAGTATATATAAATTATTGTATTTTAACATTATATATTAAATTGCCAAGGATTAAATATTTACTAATTTTACTGTGGGATCACAAGGGCCCTGTGATCCGCAGTATATTATAGCTATATGTACAATTTTATCTCATATTTAATATATGTTTTCATTTAATCCAATATTCAAGATTCTGAGCCCCAATTTCTTTAAAGGGGTATTCCAGGCAAAAACTTTTTTTTTATATATCAACTGGCTCCGGAAAGTTAAACAGATTTGTAAATTACTTCTATTAAAAAAAATCTTAATCCTTCCAATAGTTATTAGCTTCTGAAGTTGAGTTGCTGTTTTCTGTCTAACTGCTTTCTGATGACTCACGTCCCAGGAGCTGTGCAGCTCCTATGGGGATATTTTCCCATCATGCACAGCTCCCGGGACGTGACATCATCATTGAGCAGTTAGACAGAAAACTTCAGAAGCTAATAACTATTGGAAGGATTAAGATTTTTTAATAGAAGTAATTTACAAATCTGTTTAACTTGATATATATATATGTTTTACTTTCCGGAACCAGTTGATATATAAAAAAAAAAGTTTTTGCCTGGAATACCCCTTTAATTTGTACCTTGACTGACTGACTTGCTGGACTTGAATTGAACCCTCAAGACTTTAGTGCTTACCGCCAGGCTTTGACTTTCACCCAGGTGCAGGGGTTAACTTGAAGTCGTGTGGTTGCTGGACTAGGCCTCAGGCCTCCTCCAGAATCCCCTCACAGACTCCTCAGACTTCTCTCAACTGTACCTCAGCATTAACTAACCTCTGAACTCTGGTTACACTATATATGAGAGCAAATTAGAAGGGTCCCATTGGCCAGATAAGTCACCTGGTTCACCTTTGCTTACTCCCCTAACAAAAAGGTCCTTGACAATAGGATCTTTAAAGTAACAGGTGCATAGAAACTACCAAAACATTAACCATTGCATAACATTGCATTATACTGTGAAATATAAAGTCCTGAGGCATGTGGGCCCAAGAAGGACATTGAAGCAGCATCTGCCACACAGGATGGGCAGGAATACAGAAGAACACTTTATTCTCTACTGGGTCACCACACAAACTAAATCTTTTTCTTGTGTGAATAAAGGACTAGCTACATATCTGTCTTAAACTCCCAACTGTTCTCACTGGGGAATTTCCTCGATAAATTTGGGATTGTGCTAAGCAACAGATGCCACCACCTGCACATTACCAAATCTCGCTCTAGATGAGATAAAGTATCTGCAGTGTAGAGAATATATATGAGATGATGGCATACCAAGAAAAATCCCTCGGGTGCACCCACTCTCACCGTCTGCAAATCAGATCTTTATTTAACGGTGCATTGTGTTTCCATGGTAACAGACTACAAACAAACCCTGTGTAGTCACACTCCCTAATAGCTGCCCCCTGCATCTTATTAACATACATTTGGGTATTAGCAAGATGTAGGAAACAGAAGAGAGTGAGAATTTAGGCTCAGACAACAAAGTTTCTGTGTCTGTTACTCTAGAGACACGTACATTCATTGAACACCCTATTGGGCCTAAGTTATCAATTATTAAATTCACGTGTTTCAGGTCTATAATAGCCAGCCCTTACTATTACAGTCGTCTTTACACACATCTGTGATAGAATGGGTGGTCCTATACCACTCACTGATACCAGCGTGGTTCTGTAATAGGACCCAGCGCTTCAATAAGTCAGTTCCCTTAATCTTTTCCTTCCTAGATCTTTATTATTGAGTAGTGGAATCATTTAGGAACCATAGCGAGTGGGGCCACAAAGTGCTGATGCGCATATGGGGGAGATTTATCAAAACCTGTGGAGAGGCAAAGTTGCCCAGTTGCCAATAGCAACCAAATTGCTTCTTACATTCTTAACAAGGTCATGAAAAATTAAATAAGCGAGCTGATTGGTTGCTATGGGCAACTGGGCAACTTTGCCTCTCCACAGGATTTGATAAATCTCCCCCAAAGAGCATAAAAGTCACCAACACTCTGCTGACTCCATAACTGCAGAGACCAAACTTCATTTGGCGTTAAAATCTGTACCGAAACTGTGCCCTCCGGGAACTTTATAGCATGGGTTTCCAGGGCTGAACAGGCTTACATTGCCAAGCCCAATGCCAAGAGGTGGACCAAGTGGTGTAAAGTCAGAAGAAAGTGTTCTGTGGAGGGACAAGTCACACTTCTCTATCTAGTGCCTGATGGATGGGTCTAGGTTTGGCGAATGGCAGGAGAATGATACATGCCAGACTGCATTGTATCTACTGTAAAGATTGTTGGAGGAGAGGTAATACTATGGGGTTGATCCTCAGGGGTCAGCTTAGGCCTCTAAGTTCCAATGAAGGAAAATCCTAATACTTCAGCATTCCAAGACATTGTGGACAATTGTCACTTCTACTTTGGTGGGAACAGTTTTGGTTCGGCCCTTTTCTGTTTCAGCAGGACTGTGTTCCAGTGCACACAACAAGGTCCATAAATTAATGGTGGGGAAGAACTTGACCTACCCCCACAGAACCCAGACCTTTACCCCATCCAATACCTTTGGGATGAACTAGAATGAAGATTGAGATCCAGGACCTCACGATATCAGGGTAGGACCTCATGTTTTATTTTTGGGTGAATAGGCAAAAATTCCCACAGACACCTCCAAAATCTTCTAAGAAGAGTTGAAGCTGTGAAAGGTGGAGGGAGCAACTCCATATTAATTTATATGGATTTAGAATGTGTTCTTAAAGCTCCTGGAGGTGTAATATGTAGCATACCAATAATTTTGTCCATATGCAGTGATCCTTCAACTTACAATGGCCTCAACATACAATAGTTTCATCATACGATGGTCTTTTCTAGACCATTGTAACTTGTAACCAGACTCAACATACAATACTATGGAAGGTCCAGATCGGTGAAACATGTCAATGGCTGGAAGAACCGACCAATCAGAATGGGTATACACTGGTAAAACCCCTGTATTACTGAAGTGTATGCACTGACTGACTGTCTGGTAGCGCCCCCTACAGTACAGGGAGGTATTACATGTTCTGTACTACTCTTAACCTGTGCCACAGTTAGCTGCTCCTTTGGACACCAGGTGAGGGCAGCTCCATTTTACTTTTTTAGGACATTGGCCGGCATATATCATTGTAGGTGTAAGTGAAGCATTTATCATTGTAGGTGTAAGTGAAGCATTTATCATTGTAGGTGTAAGTGAAGCATTTATCATTGTAGGTGTAAGGGAAGCATTTATCATTGTAGGTGTAAGTGAAGCATTTATCGTTGTAGGTGTTAGTGAAGCATTTATCATTGTAGGTGTAAGTGAAGCATTTATCATTGTAGGTGTAAGTGAAGCATTTTTCTACACCTTTTTTTTTTTGTGTGCTGGTAATGTGTAGGAGCACCAAATTTATTAAATGGTCGCAGAGCATTTGATACATTTTGTGCAGGTCACATTTTATGAAATTTCTCTCTTCACATACACCAAAAAGCTAAGCTAAGTCTGGGCTGGTGTAGTTTTAGAGACTTTTCAGTGGCTCTATGCCTTTTTTGCTCCTTTTTACAAAAAGGCGCAGTTGATAAAACACTTCCATATCCTGTATATTGCCAAAATCAGTGGTTTACAACTCAAAATCAGCAGAAATGTGTAAACCAAAAGGTGCCAAATAAGGTGCAAAAAACCCTGCTTTCTCCTTTTTTTGCCCCTTTTTAGACACAAGAAACTGTCTAAAGACAATGATCAATGTGGGCCATTGTGTGTACTGTACAGGACCCTGAAGAAGCTCCTGTCCTCTATATAGACAGTGATTACAGCTCCCAGCAGATCTTTATTACTTTTATATGTAAGGATTTGCTTTATCTACAGTCATGGCCATAAATGTTGGCACCCCTGAAAGTTTTCAAGAAAATGAAGTATTTCTCACAGAAAAGGATTGCAGTAACACATGTTTTGCTATACGCATGTTTATTCCCTTTGTGTGTTTGAACTAAACCAAAAAAGGGAGGAAGATAAGCAAATTGGACATAACTTCACCAAACTCCCAAAAATGGTCTGGACAAAATTATTGGCACCCTTTCAAAATTGTGGAAAAATTAGATTGTTTCAAGCATGTGATGTTCCTTTACACTCACCTGGGGCCAGTAACAGGTGTGGGCAATATAAAAATCACACCTGAAAGCAGATTAAAAGGAGAGAAGTTCACTTAGTCTTTGCATTGTGTGTCTGTGTGTGTGCCACACTAAGCATGGACAACAGAAAGAGGAGAAGAGAACTGTCTGAGGACTTGAGAACCAAAATTGTGGGAAAATATCAACAATCTCAAGGTTACAAGTCCATCTCCAGAGATCTAGATTTGCCTTTGTCCACAGTGCGCAACATTATCATGAAGTTTGCAACCCATGGCACTGTAGCTAATCTCCCTGGGCGTGTACGGAAGAGAAAAATTGATGAAAGTGTCAACGCAGGATAGTCCGGATGGTGGATAAGCAGCCCCAAACAAGTTCCAAAGATATTCAAGCTGTCCTGCAGGCTCAGGGAACATCAGTGTCAGCACAAACTATCCGTCGATATTTAAATGAAATTAAACACTATGGCAGGAGACTCAGGAGGATCTCACTGCTGACACAGAGACATAAAAAAGCAAGACTACATTTTGCCAAAATCCTTCTGGGGAAACGTTTTGTGGACAGATGCCAGAGTCCCTAGGATGTCGGGGTCCCCATTGTCTAGTTCACCCCTAGTCACCTCTCATCCAGATAGTTATTGCTGCAATAGCTTACTTAGGAAGCATGTAAATATTATATAAATGCCCTATAAATAGTTAATTACCTGTCTATAGCGTAGCAGGACCTGCGGGTCACGTGGTTAAGTGAACTCTATGGTATTTCTGCTTTAGGACCTTTGGAGGTCCTTGTGACGTAGTCAATCCCATCACTCATTGTAACAGTGAATGACGGATGTTCGGACCAATCAGATTAGCCCCGCCCCTTGCCCATATAAGGGAGCGGCGGCCATCTTCTCGCTCTCTTGGGCTCTTGTTCCTGTTCAAGCAAGCAAGAAGCATCTGCGCTGCCGAGATCTGTGAGTCTAGGCCTGAACCTTGCGGCGACGGCCGATAACTTCTAAATTCTGAGTGTATCAATCCCCACGCACTCTGCAAGATCACCGGACCTTATCTATCCCCTAAATCCAGACGGATCTGCAATAATTACCCTAAATTCAGAGACCTTAATTTATTTCAAGGTCCGCAACAATTGTCAGTCATTGAGCTATATAAAGACTGTATTCCTGAGACTGTCATTGTTCATTGGATGTACCGCAAGCACTTAAGTAAAGTTACCCAAGTTCAAGTTCAAGTACATTGTGGACCTTCAGTCATTTCATTACATGCACCTGTCGTTTCTGGGAAGGGCGGCGATAGGCCGGACGATTACCTCAGCATACTAGCCCTCAGCCTGGCGTCACGAACTATAGGGTTAACATTAACCCCTCATCTACCGAAACAATACCCCCACTACCAACACCCCCCAAGGGCTACCACAACTGATTTCAGTTATTTTTCCCAAAGGGTGTGCAACCAAGTATTAAGTTAAGGGTGCCAATAATTTTGTCAAGACCATTTTTGGAGTTTGGTGACGTTATGTCCAATTTGCTTTTTTTCCTGCCTTTTTTGGTTTAGTTCCAATACACACAAAGGGAATAAACATGTGTATAGCCTTTTCTGTGAGAAATACTTCATTTTCTTGAAAAATTTCAGGGGTGTCAACCTTTACGGCCATGAATGTATATCGGTTATCTACTTATTTTTCTTTAATCCTCACTTTTTCCTATTTTTGGATCACATTTTGGTGGCTTCAGAACCGATTACAAGGTTTCCATAGAGTTATGGTCTCAACATACAATGGATTCAACATGCAATGGTCGTCCTGGAACCGATTAATATTGTAACTCGAGGGACCACTGTAGTTCTGCATAGTTTTTGCCAGGTTCTCCTTTAGTTTTGACAAAAAGTTTGACCTTGTATCGGTTCCTGGTAATTCCACGTTTGTACAGTTAGAGTATAAAAGCTGCCAGTTCTCTACTGGAAACAATGGTCATATGCCGCGCGAGGATCTCTCGTAGGATTTGGCACGGTTCACGGGATGACATACTTGAGGCGGGCTGGAAACTTTATACAACAACCCCACAAAGGAGCGCATAAAATGGGAAAACAAGGGGAAGGGGTGGTATAGGAAGGAGGGCTCTGATCTCCGTATAATAAGTGTCCTGATTGGCATTCATTAGTGTTTACTCCGTACAAAGGGGGCATTGTGCGGGTGCCGGGGATGAATGACACAAGAAAACGAGACCTCACATGGGCCGTGACGGACCCGTAACCATCGCATAGTTACCGGCTTTCATAAGGAAGATGCAATGACGGCAACACGCCGGGATTGTGGAACCTGAACCCTGCTATGTCACCTTACAGCAGTGGTTTTCGACTAGGGTGCCTCCAGCTGTTGCAAAACTACAACTCTCAACAAATGCTGGAAGTTGTAGTTTTCCAACAGCTGAAGGCACCCTGGTAGGAAAACACTGGGGGAGATTTATCAAAACCTGTGCAAAGGAAAAGTTGCCCTGGTGCCCGTAGCAACCAATCAGTTCACCTCTACAAAGTGCATCTTATACACTGCTCAAACAACACAATGTAACTCCAAGTCAATGACACTTCTGTGAAATCACACTGTCCACTCAGGAAGAACACTGACTGACAATCAATGTCACATGCTGTTGTGCAAATGGAACAGACAACAGGTGGAAATTATAGGCAATTAGCAAGACAGCCCCAATAAATGAGTGGTTCTGCAGGTGGTGACCACAGACCCTTTCTCGGTCCCTATGCTTCCTGGCTGATGTTTTGGTCACTTTTGAATGCTGGCAGTGCTTTCACTCTAGTGGTAGCATGAGACGGAGTCTACAACCCACACAAGTGGCACAGATAGTGCAGCTCATCCAGGATGGCATATCAATGCGAGCTGTGGCAAGAAGGTTTGCTGTGTCTGTCAGCGTAGTGTCCAGAGAAGGGAGGCGCTACCATGAGACGTGGAGGAGGCCCTAGGAGGGCACCAACCCAGCAGCAAGACCGCTACCTCCACCTTTGTGCAAGGAGGAGCAGGAGGTGCACTGCCAGAGCCCTGCAAAATGACCTCAAGCAGACAACAAATGTGCATGTGTCCACTCAAACGGTCAGAAACAGACTCCATGAGGGTGGTATGAGGGCCCAACGTCCACAGGTGGGGGTTGTGCTTACAGTCCAACACCGTGCAGGATGTTTGGCATTTGCCAGAGAATATCAAGATTTGCAAATTGGCCACTGGCGCCCTGTGCTCTTCACAGATGAAAGCAGGTTTACACTAAGCACATTTGACAGAGTCTTGAGACGCCGTGGAGAAGGTTCTGCTGCCTACAACATCCTTCAGCATGACCGGTTTGGCAGTGGGTCAGTAATGGTGTGGGGTGGCATTTCTTTGGGGGGCCGCACAGCCCTCCATGTGCTTGCCAGTGGTAGCCTGACTGCCATTAGGTACCGAGATCCTCAGACCCCTTGTGAGACCATATGCTGGTACGGTGTTACAGTATAACACATGGCAGAGATATATATACATAAGGGGACAGGTGTCGGGGCCCAGGTGACACTGCAGGGAGGCTGAGTGACAGAGGAGCAAGGGTACAGGTGTATAACTCCTGTACTAGCCATCACAAAAACAAAACACATACCTCGGTACCCCCACAGTCACTGGTGTCCAGCTCCATCTCAACCCCATAGAAAACCTTTGGAGGGAGTTGAAAGTCTGTGTTGCCCAGCGACAGCCCGAAAACATCACTGCACTAGAGGAGATCTGCATAGAGGAATGGGCCAAAATAACAGCAACAGTGTGTGAAAACCTTGTGAAGACTCACAGAAAACGTCTGACCTCTGTCATTGCCAACAAAGGGTATGCAGTGGGGATCAAAAGTTTGGGCACCCCAGGTAAAAATTTGCATTAATGTGCATAAAGAAGCCAAAGAAAGATGGAAAAATCTCCAAAAGGCATCAAATTACTGATTAGACATTCTTATAATATGTCAACAAAAAGTTAGATTTTATTTCCATCATTTATACTTTCAAAATAACAGAAAACAAAAAAATGGCGTCTGCAAAAGTTTGGGCACCCTGCAGAGTTAATATCTTGTACTGCCCCCTTTGGCAAGTATCACAGCTTGTAAATGCTTTTTGTAGCCAGCCAAGAGTCTTTCAATTCTTGTTTGAGGTATCTTTGCCCATTCTTCCTTACAAAAGTCTTCCAGTTCTTTGAGATTTCTGGGCTGTCTGTCACGCACTGCTCTTTTAAGGTCTATCCATAGATTTTCAATTATGTTGAGGTCAGGAGATTGTGAGGGCCATGGCAAAACCTTCAGTTTACACCGCTTGGATTTCGATGTGTGTTTAGATCATTATCCATTTGTAGAAGCCATCCTCTCTTTAACTTCAGCTTTTTCACAGATGGCATCAAGTTAGCATCCAAAATTTGCTGAAATTTTATTGAATCAATTTTTCCTTCTACTCGTGAGATGTTCCCTGTGCCACTGGCTGCAATACAACCCCAAAGCATGATTGACCCACCCCCATGCTTAACAGTTGGACAGAGGTTCTTTTCATTAAATTCTGTTCCCCTTCTTCTCCAAGCATACCTTTGCTCATTCTGGCCAAAAAGTTAAATTTTAACCTCATCGGTCCACAGAACTTGTTTCCAAAATGCATCAGGCTTGTCTATCTGTTCATTTGCAAAGTTCAAAAGCTGATTTATGTGGTGAGGACGTAGAAGAGGTTTTCTTCTGATGGTTTTTCCATGAAGACCATATTTGTACAAGTATCTATTTATAGTGGAATAGTGTACCACAACTCCAGTGTCTGCCAGATCTTTCTGGAGGAATTGTGCAGTCAAATGTGGGTTTTGAATTGTTTTTCTCACAATCCTGCGAGCTGTTCTGTCTGATATTTTTCTTGATCTTCCAGATCTTGCTTTAACTTCCACTGTTCCTGATGACTGCCATTTCTTAATTACATTCCGAACAGAGGATATTGACATCTGAAAACGTTTTGCTATCTTCTTATAGCCTTCTCCAGCTTTGTGAGCGTCAACTATTTTCAGTTTCAGATTTCTAGACAACTGCTTAGAAGAACCCATGGTGCTGATTGTTGGGGCAAGGTCAGATGAGTCTGGGCATTTAAAACCTTTGAGATTGACATCACCTGGTCTTCCCAGATGATGATTGAGAACAATCCATGACACTGGCAGGTCTCAGCTTTGCAAAGAGGACAGTACATGCTATAAATTCTGCAGGGTGCCCAAACTTTTGCAGACGCCATTTTTTTTATTTTCTGTTATTTTGCAAATTATGGAAATAAAATCTAACTTTTGTTGACATATTATAAGAATGTCTAATCTGTAATTTGATGCCTTTTGGAGATTTTCCATCTTTCCTTGGCTTCTTTATGCACATTAATACAAAGTTTTACCTGGGGTGCCCAAACTTTTGATCCCCACTGTATAACAAAGTAGTGAGATGAACTTTTGTTTTTGACCAAATATTTATTTTCCACCATAATTTGCAAATACATTCTTAAAAAATCAGACAATATGATTTTATGTATTTTTTTCCCTCATTCTGTCTCTCATAGTTGAGGTATACCTATGATGAAAATTACAGGCCTCTCTCATCTTTTTAAGTGGGAGAACTTGCACATTTGGTGGCTGACTAAATACTTTTTAGCCCCACTGTAGTGTCCACATCATATCACCTTCATACAGTTCTCAGACAACACCATGCAGCTTTTGTTTGACGTAATTACACATAGGCAACATATTATGAGTCTGGCAGTGGCTTACCCCTCATCTCCATAAAAAAAACAAAAAACATTTGCATGTTCAACCAAGGCGAGTGTGCATGTGTATGGGAGAAATAGCTGCCTGCTGAACAAGCGTTTGCCTTGCAGCTATCTTATGGCTATGGCCAGCTTTAGTCTATATCTTTACTGATTACATATCATGCAGCATGGCTGATAACAGGGAACAATAGATTCAATTCAGCTGCAAAGCAAATGAAGATAAAACACAGTTCAGACAGCTGCTGTGTATCTAATCTGATGTGCGGTCTGGTGTGTATACATTATCTACATCACATATTTACCCCTAATCCTATTCATTGTATTCTTACTATATAATCCGTATAACACAGATTTTCTTTTAAGGCAGACAACTATCCTAAAACAATGGGTACATGGGGATAATGTGACCTTATAAGCAAACATGAAGGTCTTTGTGCACTGGTGGCATTATATGGATTGTTTATGGCACTATTGTTTTGGTACTATATGGCAGTATTATGTGAGCTGAAATTATGGGATTAATGCCAATCTGTGTGGCTTGTGAATCAGTACAATTCCCAGGGATCTATAGTTTAGCCCTAAGGTTTGTATAAAGGTGATATGATCTGTATCCTATATGGACCTGTCTGAGTACGGTATAACCCTGTATGATGGTGATATGGTGCGGACACTATATGGCACTATCTGAGAATAGTATGACCCTGTATGAAGGTGATATGGTGCGGACACTATATGGCACTATCTGAGAATAGTATGACCCTGTATGAAGGTGATATGGTGCGGACACTATATGGACCTGTCTGAGAATAGTATGACCCTGTATAAAGGTGATATGGTGCGGACACTATATGGCACTATCTGAGAATAGTATGACCCTGTATGAAGGTGATATGGTGCGGACACTATATGGACCTGTCTGAGAATAGTATGACCCTGTATGATGGTGATATGGTGCGGACACTATATGGACCTGTCTGAGAACCATATGACCCTGTATGATGGTGATATGGTGCGGACACTATATGGACCTGTCTGAGAACCATATGACCCTGTATGAAGGTGATATGGTGCGGACACTATATGGCACTATCTGAGAATAGTATGGCCCTGTATGAAGGTGATATGGTGCGGACACTATATGGACCTGTCTGAGAACCATATGACCCTGTATGAAGGTGATATGGTGCGGACACTATATGGCACTATCTGAGAACGGTATGACCCTGTATGAAGGTGATATGGTGCGGACACTATATGGACCTGTCTGAGAACCATATGACCCTGTATGAAGGTGATATGGTGCGGACATTATATGGCACTATCTGAGAATAGTATGGCCCTGTATGAAGGTGATATGGTGCGGACACTATATGGCACTATCTGAGAATAGTATGACCCTGTATGAAGGTGATATGGTGCGGACACTATATGGCACTATCTGAGAATAGTATGACCCTGTATGAAGGTGATATGGTGCGGACACTATATGGACCTGTCTGAGAACCATATGACCCTGTATGATGGTGATATGGTGCGGACACTATATGGACCTGTCTGAGAACCATATGACCCTGTATGAAGGTGATATGGTGCGGACACTATATGGCACTATCTGAGAATAGTATGACCCTGTATGAAGGTGATATGGTGCGGACACTATATGGACCTGTCTGAGAACCATATGACCCTGTATGAAGGTGATATGGTGCGGACACTATATGGCACTATCTGAGAATAGTATGGCCCTGTATGAAGGTGATATGGTGCGGACATTATATGGCACTATCTGAGAATAGTATGACCCTGTATGAAGGTGATATGGTGCGGACACTATATGGCACTATCTGAGAATAGTATGACCCTGTATGAAGGTGATATGGTGCAGACACTATATGGCACTATCTGAGAATAGTATGGCCCTGTATGAAGGTGATATGATCTGTATCCTATATGGACCTGTCTGAGAATAGTATGACCCTGTATGAAGGTGATATGGTGCGGACACTATATGGCACTATCTGAGAATAGTATGACCCTGTATGAAGGTGATATGGTGCGGACACTATATGGCACTATCTGAGAATAGTATGACCCTGTATGAAGGTGATATGGTGCGGACACTATATGGCACTATCTGAGAATAGTATGACCCTGTATGAAGGTGATATGGTGCGGACACTATATGGCACTATCTGAGAATAGTATGACCCTGTATGAAGGTGATATGGTGCGGACACTATATGGCACTATCTGAGAATAGTATGACCCTGTATGAAGGTGATATGGTGCGGACACTATATGGCACTATCTGAGAATAGTATGACCCTGTATGAAGGTGATATGGTGCGGACACTATATGGACCTGTCTGAGAATAGTATGGCCCTGTAGGGTCCCATAGGAAAAGGATGTATACCGCGCAGTATACATTCTTCTACATGCATCCAGCTCAACGCAATACTATTCCATCCAGCAGAGCCCACTATGTACGCCGCACACTCTTTTCTATATGTCACTGCCAATTTCCAGCTGCAGAGCAGGTGAGGGCAGCGGATGCCAACTTACACTATACAAACAAATATTTGCATCATAAACGTATCTGGTATCACAAACCAAACATAAAGCTGGGAGTTCAGAGTCCAACCCGCCCGTATTAAAGGGACCGACCAGTGTTTCCCCAACCAAGGTGCCTCCAGCTGTTGCCAAACTACAACTCCCAGCATGGCATGCTGGGAGTTGTAGGTTTGCAACAGCTGGAGGCACCCTGGTTGGGAAACACTGATGAGAGGGGAGTCCCTATGATGGAACACTTACTTGGTTTTCATAGTAAATTCCTATTATTAGTCGGAATTAGGAACCAGAAAGCTCAGGCTGAGTCATAACTAAAAGATCCTATCCTGTAAGATAGAATATTGTCCAAAATAAGACCACCCATCCCCTCCCTGCAGAGTATTTATAATAACATCCACCCCCGGGAATATTTTTAGTGCTTTGTGGTATTTGTACACTGGACTGCTGAATTTGCATCCAAAACCCTGTGCAAAGATCTGTCCTTGTGTCAGGATCATCACCTCATGGCTATTTATCTATCTATCTCATATCTATCTATCTCATATCTATCTATCTATCTCTCTCATATCTATCTATCTATCTATCTATCTCATATGTATCTATCTATCTCTCTCATATCTATCTATCTCATATTTATCTATCTATCTATCTATCTCTCTCATATCTATCTATATATCTATCTATCTCATATCTATCTGTCTTATATCTATCTATCTATCTATCTATCTATCTCATATCTATCTATCTATCTATCTATCTCATATCTATCTATCTGTCTATCTATGTCTCATATCTATCTATCTCATATCTATCTATCAATCTATCTCATATTTATCTATATATCACATATCTATCTATCTATCTATCTCATATCTATCTATCTCATATCTATCTATCTCATATCTATCTATCTCATATCTATCTATCTATCTATCTATCTATCTATCCAGAATAAGGCAACCGCAGCACGCAGGCATGTTCAAATAAAAAGGTGATTTATTCCATGAACAAGGTGCAACGTTTCGGTGTCCTCACAACACCAGAATGGTGAGAATGGTGTTGTGAGGACACCGAAACGTCGCACCTTGTTCATGGAATAAATCACCTTTTTATTTGAACATGCCTGCGTGCTGCGGTTGCCTTATTTTGGATAGCTGAACTTGGACCCTGGGACCGGGGCCCCTTAGACCTGCTTGAACCAACTAGATGCTTGGATGTGCTGCCTTCCTCTACTATCTATCTATCTATATATCTCATATCTCTCTATCTATCTATATATCTCATATCTATATATCTCATATCTATCTCTCCATTTCATATCACAAGGATACAGATAAAACATGAAATGCTATATTGCTACAATGCAAAAAAATGAAAACATTTAGGCACTTTGCTCACCATTTGGCCAAATAGTTTGGACCATCCCACCACGATAAGGTGATCTCATTGGGACGGACCCTACACTGTGACTGTGCCTCTGTGCAATCAGTTAGCAGGCATTGCAAGGTCTGGGACATCCAGCACCTTATAAAATGTTTTTTTTTTTAAATCTATTTATCTATCTATCTCATATCTACAGTCATGGCACCCCTGAATTTTTTCAAGAAAATGAAGTATTTCTCACAGAAAAGGATTGCAGTAACACATGTTTTGCTATACGCATGTTTATTCCCTTTGTGTGTATTGGAACTAAACCAAAAAAGGGAGGTAAAAAAGCAAATTGGACATAATATCACCAAACTCCAAAAATGGGCTGGACAAAATTATTGGCACCCTTAACTTAATATTTGGTTGCACACCCTTTGAAAGAAAATAACTGAAATCATTCACTTCCTATAACAATCAATAAGCTTCTTACACCTCTCAGCCGGAATGTTGGACCACTCTTCCTTTACAAACTGCTCCAGGTCTCTCTTATTGGAAGGCGCCTTTTCCCAACAGCAATTTTAAGATCTCTCCACAGGTGATCAATGGGATTTAGATCTGGACTCATTGCTGCCACTTCAGAACTCTCCAGTGCTTTGTTGTCATCCATTTCTGGGGGCTTTTTGATGTATGTTTGGGGTCATTGTCCTGCTGGAAGACCCAAGATCTCGGACGCAAACCCAGCTTTCTGACACTGGGCTGTACAGTGCGACCCAAAATCCATTGGTAATCCTCAGATTTCATGATGTCTTATACACATTCAAGGCACCCAGTGCCAGAGGCAGCAAAACAACCTCAAAACATAATTGACCCTCCACCATATTTCACTGGAGGTACTGTGTTCTTTTCTTTGTAGGCCTCATTCCGTTTTCGGTAAACAGTAGAATGATGTGCTTTACCAAAAAGCTCTATCTTGGTTTCATCTGTCCACAATATGTTTTTCCAGAAGGATTTTGGCTTACTCAAGTTCATTTTGACAAAATGTATTCTTGCTTTTTTTATGTCTCTGTGTCAGCAGTGGGGTCCTCCTGGGTCTCCTCCATAGCGTTTTTATTTCATTTAAATGTCGGTGGATAGTTCGTGCTGACACTGATGCTCCCTGAGCCTGCAGGACAGCTTGAATATCTTTGGAACTTGTTTGGGGCTGCTTATCCACCATCCGGACTATCCTGCTTTGACACCTTTCATCATTTTTTCTCTTCCGTCCACACCCAGGGAGATTTGCTACAGTGCCATGGGTTGCAAACTTCTTGATAATGTTGCGCACTGTCGACAAAGGCAAATCTAGATGTCTGGAGATGGACTTGTAACCTTGAGATTGTTGATATTTTTCCACAATTTTGGTTCTCAAGTCCTCAGACAGTTCTCTTCTCCTCTTTCTGTTGTCCAGGCTTAGTGTGGCACACACAGACACACAATGCAAAGACTAAGTGAACTTCTCTCCTTTTTATATGCGTTCAGATGTGATTTTTATTTTGCCCACACCTGTTACTTGCCCCAGGTTAGTTTAAAGGAGCATCACATGCTTGAAACAATCTTATTTTTCCACAATTTTGAAAGGGTGCCAATAATTTTGTCCAGACCATTTTTGGAGTTTGGTGACATTATGTCCAATTTGCTTTTTTCCTCCCTTTTTTGGTTTAGTTCCAATACACACAAAGGGAATAAACATGTGTATAGCAAAACATGTGTTACTTGAACTGAAGTAGGCCTCTGCTCACACACACAGCACACCTGAGCTTAGCTGCTGCTCAGGAGTACACACTGGGGTGAACTAACTGTGTACTGACTAACTACTCCCCTGTACCTCACTAAACAGAGGGGACTTTTGGGGTCTCATTGGCTCAAATGGTCATATGGGGTTCACTGCTCACAATTTTCAAGGTACAGTAACATATTAAACTTATATGCATGGAATCATAACAAAATTAATTTAAAGAAAATATATTATTCTTATTTTACAATATTCACAAAATTTATATATGAAAAAACATCAGTGGGCACAACACCTAACACTGTCAATCTGCCCGAGTTAGTCCAAAACCACAGGACAGCCACTTGTGCTGGGACGCCACATATCTATCTCATATGTATTTATCTATCTATCTATCTATCTATCTATCTATCTATCTATCTATCTATCTATCTATCTATCTATCTCCTATCTATCTATCTATCTATCTATCTCATATCTATCTATCTATCTATCTCATATCTATCTATCTATCTATCTCATATCTATCTATCTATCTCATATCTATCTGTCTATCTCATATCTATCTATCTCATATCTATCTGTCTATCTCTCTCATATGTATCTATCTCTCATATCTATCTATCTATCTATCTATCTCTCATATCTATCTATCTATCTATCTATCTATCTCTCATATCTATCTATCTATCTATCTCTCATATCTATCTATCTATCTATCTATCTCTCATATCTATCTATCTATCTCATATCTATCTATCTATCTCTCATATCTATCTATCTATCTATCTATCTCTCATATCTATCTATCTCATATCTATCTATCTATCTATCTCTCATATCTATCTATCTATCGCATATCTATCTATCTATCTATCGCATATCTATCTATCTATCTCATATCTATCTATCTATCTCATATCTATCTATCTATCTCATATCTATCTATCTATCTCATATCTATCTATCTATCCGTAGTGTCCCCGAACCAATAGCTGTCACGGGCAGCCTGGTAGCACATGGTGTTGGGCCCACTAGAGTCTTCCAGTCAAATCAAGTTTGTTTACATTATAAGGTCAGATAATATATTCTCCTAAATTAATTCTACTATTGTTATATGTATTTGTTTTTCCATGTTACTGTACCTTTAATTGTGAGCAGGGCCGGACTGGGACCAAAATTAGGCCCGGGCATTTTAGAATAAGCAGCCCATTGTGGCCATGGGTGTGGCTATGTGGAAGCGGAGGCACAAATGGGAGCGGCCAAGTGTTACACATAGTTGGGTATAATAGGTTACATAACAGAAAAAATATTGATATTATCACCATATATATTACCATTATACTGTTACTGACCAATTCCTGTATACTGAGACTAATATTACAAATAATACCAGTATACGAGGAGGATTATTATGCTTAGGTTAAGAAATGTTGATTTTTGGTCACCTTATATACTAGAAAGGGTTAAACAGATGTGTCTGGAGGAGGTCAGAGGGGACAGGGATGGACAGAGGAGTCTGGATGAATACAGGGGAGTCTAGAGGGGACAAGGAGGGCTTAGGGAGGTTAACAAAAGGGTTTAGAAAGGACCTACCGTCTGTCATATAAATTCTACTCCCCCCCCCCCCCCCCCCCCCCCTCTGGCTGCTCCTGTGAAGCTGTGGAAGGGTTAAACTTGCTGGAATAAATAAACCTTCCTGGTAATGATACAGGAGCAGCCAGAGATGGGGGAGATCCTCTCCTGGGCCATGATGATTTTACAGCTCCATGGATTATAAGGGCCTCCTTCTCTGGGAAGAGTAAAAGATAAGTTAAGGAAAGGACTTACTTACAGCCCTGCTCTGCGGCCTCCTCGGGGGCGGGTGGTGCCTTCCCTCTGTCCATGTGTTCACTGAGGGAGATTTCTCGGGCTCTCTCCCTCACTCTGACCTGCGGAGCTGTTAAAGGGGTACTCCACTGGCCTGCGTTTGGAACTTAATGTTCTGAACGCTGTTTCTGCGCTGTGGGGGTCGACCACTCCCCCTCGTGATGTCACGGACATGACCCCTCAATGCAAGTCTATGGGAGGGGCGTCACAACCCCTCTCATAGACATGCATTGAGCGGGCGTGGCCGTGACATCAAAAAGGGCGTGTCCGGCACATTCAGAACATTAAGTTCCGTACGCTAGCCAGTGGAGTACCCCTTTAAAGTGGCAGCCACACAGTATTTTAGGCAGGCAGGGAGACAGCCTGACCCACAGACGGCCCGGCCCACTGGGTAAATGCTCGGTATGCCTGATGGCCAGTCCGGCCCTGATTGTGAGCAGTGAACCCCATGTGACCCTGCCTGCCAATGGGAACCCCTAAAGTCTCCCCTGTATTGTGTAGTGGAGTTACCCCAGTCCTACCCCAGTTCACCCTCCTGAGCACAGTGAGGTTCAGGTGTGCTGTGTGTCGTGTGCTCTGAGGAAAGGCCTACTTTAAATCTAATCTATCAACTGGTCATCCTGCCAGGATCACTCGCAAGAAGGAAGTTCATGCCCCTGCACAGGGCCGGATCATCATTGGCTTTCATGGAGCGCCTGCTCTGGGCCCCAGGCCCGCAGGGGCCCCCGTCACATTCGGGACATCCCCGTGAAAAATCCTTTCAGGATAGAAGGATGCCCCGGTTACCTCTCTGCGGCCCCGCGTTAACTTTAGGCCCATAGGCTATAGCAGTAGATCGTGACCCAGGAGCGGTGGTCGGAACACTGAAGTGGTGCAGTAAACGGGCATACAGCCTCCAGCCATACATTGTATATGGCTGAAGGCTGTATGTCTGTGGGGGAACTATACTGCACCTAATGTGGGAGGAACTATACTGCACCTAATGTGGGGGGAACTATACTGCACCTAATGTGGGGAACTGTACTGCCAACCTAATGTGGGGGAACTGTAATGCACCTAATGTGGAGGAACTGGACTGCACCTAATGTGGGGAACTATAGTGCACCTAATATGGGGGGGAACAATACTGCACCTAATGTGTGGGACCTATACTCCACCTAATGTGGGGAACTATACTGCACGTAATGTGGGGAACTATACTGCACCTAATGTGGGGAACTATACTGCACGTAATGTGGGGGAACTGTACTGCACCTAATGTGGGGAACTGTACTGCACCTAATGTGGGGAACTGTACTGCACCTAATGTGGGGGAACTATACTGCACCTAATGTGGGGGAACTATACTGCCAACCTAATGTGGAGGAGCTATACTGCACCTAATGTGGGGGAACTATACTGCACCTAATGTGGGGAACTATACTGCCAACCTAATGTGGGGAACTATACTGCCAACCTAATGTGGGGGAACTGTACTGCACCTAATGTGGAAGAACTGGACTGCACCTAATGTGGGGAACTATTCTGCACCTAATGAGGGGGGAACTATACTGCACGTAATGTGGGGAACTATACTGCACGTAATGTGGGGGAACTGTACTGCACCTACTGTGGGGAACTATACTGCACTTAATGTGGGGAACTTTACTGCACGTAATGTGGGGAGCTATACTGCACCTAATGTGGGGAACTATACTGCACATAATGTGAGGGAACTGTACTGCACCTGATGTGGGGAATTGTACTGCACCTAATGTGGGGGAACTATACTGCACCTAATGTGGGGGAACTATACTGCACCTAATGTGGGGAACTATACTGACAACCTACTGTGGGGAATTATACTGCACCTAATGGGGGGGAACTGTACTGCACCTAATGGGGGGGAACTGTACTGCACCGAATGTGGGGAACTATACTGCACCTAATGTGGGGAACTATACTGCACGTAATGTGGGGGAACTATACTGCACCTAATGTGGGGAACTATACTGCACGTAATGTGGGGGAACTGTACTGCACCTAATGTGGGGAACTATACTGCACGTAATGTGGGGGAACTATACTGCCAACCTAATGTGGGGGAACTATACTGCACGTAATGTGGGGGAACTATACTGCACCTAATGTGGGGGAACTATACTGCCAACCTAATGTGGGGGAGCTATACTGCACCTAATGTGGAGGAACTGTACTGCATGTAATGTGGGGAACTATACTGCACGTAATGTGGGGTACTATACTGCACCTAATGGGGGGAACTATACTGCACCTAATTGGGGGAACTGTACTGCACCTGATGGGGGGGAACTGTACTGCACCTAATGGGGGGCAACTGTTCTGCACCTAATGGGGGGGGGGAAACTGTACTGCACCTAATGGGGGGAACTGTACTGCACCTAATGGGGGGAACTGTACTGCACCTAATGGGGGAGAACTGTACTGCCCCCTAATGGGGGGGGGGAACTGTACTGCACCCCTAATGCAGGGGAACTGTACTGCACATAATGTGGGGAACTGTACTGCACGTAATGTGGGGAACTGTACTGCACCTAATGTGGGGAACTATACTGCACCTAATGTGGGGAACTATACTGCACCTAATGTGGGGAACTATACTGCACCTAATGGGGGGAACTATACTGCACCTAATGGGGGGAACTAAACTGCACCTAATGTGGGGGAACTGTACTGCACCTAATGCGGGGGAACTGTACTGCACCTAATGGGGAGGGGGGTGGAACTGTACTGCACCTAATGGGAGGGAACTGTACTGCACCTTATGGGGGGGGGGGGAAGTGTACTCCACCTAATGGGGGGGGGGGGGGAGTGTACTGCACCTAATGGGGGGAACTGTACTCCACCTAATGGGGGGAACTGTACTGCACCTAAAGGGGGGAACTGTACTCCACCTAATGGGGGGGAACTGTACTGCACTCCTAATGGGGGGAACTGTACTGCACCTAATGTGGAAGAACTGGACTGCACCTAATGTGGGGAACTATACTGCACGTAATGTGGGGAACTATACTGCACGTAATGTGGGGGAACTGTACTGCACCTACTGTGGGGAACTGTACTGCACCTAATGTGGGGGAACTATACTGCACCTAATGTGGGGAACTATACTGCACATAATGTGAGGGAACTGTACTGCACCTAATGTGGGGAATTGTACTGCACCTAATGTGGGGGAACTATACTGCACCTAATGTGGGGAACTATACTGACAACCTACTGTGGGGAACTATACTGACAACCTACTGTGGGGAACTATACTGCACCTAATTGGGGGGGGGAACTGTACTGCACCTAATGGGGGGAACTGTACTGCACCGAATGTGGGGAACTATACTGCACATAATGGGGGGAACTATACTGCACCTAATGTGGGGGAACTGTACTGCACCTAATGTGGGGAACTGTACTGCACCTAATGTGGGGGAACTATACTGCCAACCTAATGTGGGGGAACTATATTGCACCTAATGTGGGGGAACTATACTGCCAACCTAATGTGGGGGAACTATACTGCACATAATGTGGAGGAACTGTACTGCACGTAATTTGGGGAACTGTCCTGCACGTAATGTGGGGAACTATACTGCACGTAATGTGGGGAACTATACTGCACCTAATGGGGGGAACTGTACTGCACCTAATGGGGGGAACTGTACTGCACCTAATGGGGGGAACTGTACTGCACCTAATGGGGGGAACTGTACTGCACCTAATGGGGGAGAACTGTACTGCCCCCCTAATGGGGGGTGAACTGTACTGCACCCCTAATGCGGGGGAACTGTACTGCACCTAATGTGGGGAACTGTACAGCACCTAATGGGGGGAACTAAACTGCACCTAATGGGGGGAACTAAACTGCACCTAATGTGGGGGAACTGTACTGCACCTAATGCGGGGGAACTGTACTGCACCTAATGCGGGGGAACTGTACTCCACCTAATGGGGGGGGGACTGTACTGCACCTAATGGGGGGGGGGGGACTGTACTCCACCTAATGGGGGGGAACTGTACTCCACCTAATGGGGGGAACTGTACTGCACTCCTAATGGGGGGGGGGACTGTATTGCACCCCTAATGTGGGGGAACTGTACTGCACCCCTAATGTGGGGGAACTGTACTGCACCCCTAATGTGGGGGAACTGTACTGCACCCCTAATGTGGGGGAACTGTACTGCACCCCTAATGTGGGGGAACTGTACTGCACCCCTAATGTGGGGGGAACTGTACTGCACCCCTAATGTGGGGGGAACTGTACTGCACCCCTAATGTGGGGGGAACTGTACTGCACCCCTAATGTGGGGGGAACTGTACTGCACCCCTAATGTGGGGGGAACTGTCCTGCACCCCTAATGTGGGGGGAACTGTCCTGCACCCCTAATGTGGGGGGAACTGTACTGCATCCCTAATGTGGGGGGAACTGTACTGCACCCCTAATGTGGGGGAACTGTACTGCACCCCTAATGTGGGGGAACTGTACTGCACCCCTAATGTGGGGGAACTGTACTGCACCCCTAATGTGGGGGAACTGTACTGCACCCCTAATGTGGGGGGAACTGTACTGCACCTAATGGGGGGGAACTATACTGCACCTAATGGGGGGGAACTATACTGCACCTAATGGGGGGAACTAAACTGCACCTAATGTGGGGGAACTGTACTGCACCTAATGGGGGGGGGGGGAAACTGTACTGCACCTAATGGGGGGGAACTGTACTCCACCTAATGGGGGAACTGTACTGCACCCCTAATGGGGAGGAACTGTACTGCACCCCTAATGGGGGGAACTGTACTGCACCCCTAATGGGGGGAACTGTACTGCACCCCTAATGGGGGGAACTGTACTGCACCCCTAATGGGGGGAACTGTACTGCACCCCTAATGTGGGGGAACTGTACTGCACCCCTAATGTGGGGGAACTGTACTGCACCCCTAATGTGGGGGAACTGTACTGCACCCCTAATGTGGGGGAACTGTACTGCACCCCTAATGTGGGGGAACTGTACTGCACCCCTAATGTGGGGGAACTGTACTGCACCCCTAATGTGGGGGGAACTGTACTGCACCCCTAATGTGGGGGAACTGTACTGCACCCCTAATGTGGGGGAACTGTACTGCACCCCTAATGTGCAGGGACTTATACTGCACCTAATGTGGGGAACTATACTGCGCCTAATATGGGGGAACTACAACCTAATGCTGGGGAAACTATACTGCACCTAATGTGGGGGAACTGTCAGGGGGGCCCCATCATAATGAAGTGCTCCGTCTTCCAGGCAGCCTTAATCTGGGCCTGCCCCTGCAGAAAAGTCTTCAGTACCTTGACAGGAACCTAGTTACCTGGATTCAATCTCCCATCTTACAAGTCAGTATTAATCTCTTTGGTGTAAGCATCACAAGTCCCAGCAAGGCAACAGGGCTCCCAAGGGGTTTCGCTACACTCTCTCACCTAAAGCCAGCTGTTCGTGTATTACCATCTGCCCAGCTCAGTAAAGACAGTTATCCGTAACCTGACGTCGGTGTGTTCATTTACCGCCCATATCTGGCCCAGGAGAAGCTGTCTCCAACCTCGTACTGTGTATAGGATAACGGTGCCCTGGTGTCACGAAGGGAACAGGTATTCCTACTAACAACCAGTGGACACCACATATCTATCTCCTAATTATCTATCTCATATCTATCTATCCAGGGATGGCCCTACCATGGGACCCGGTGGGACAATAGGTCCCAGGCGGCACTTTTTGGGGGTGGCACTTAGCTGCCCTTTTTTTTTTTTAAATAAAAGCCACAACTGGCCCTACCGCTGCACCACGGTTCCAAAGTCACAGTCACTCTAATTCAGTGAGCATGCCGCCACCAGAGAGAAGAGGAAGCACCCTGTGGCACCACAGAAGTCTGCACTGGTGAGTGTGTGAGGGGAGTGGGGGGTGTTAATAAAAATGGCCCGGAGTATGGGGGAGGGGCAAATAAAACAGCACAGGGGGATTAGGGGAGGGGTGTTAATTAAATTGGCGTAGGGGGATTGGGGGTTGGGGAATTAAAACGGCACAGGGGGGTAATTAAAATGGCACAGGGGGATCAGAGGGGCCACCTAAATTCCCCAATTGCCCCCTCTGTGCCATTTCTATCCCCCTCTTATCTCCTGTGCCATTTCAACCCCCCATTCCCCCCCCCCTTTGCCATTTCGATTCCCAAACCCCCTCTGACAAAGCCAGTGTAAGACAGTCGAAATGTCGTGTTCACTTGATGAATTAAGCCTAACATCACTTTTTTACCTATATCGGAGTGCTGCAGCATTTTTCGTACTATTGGGGGCCCTGCCTGCACCCGGTCATTCAACACAGGAGTGCGTTTCTCCTGCAAGAATTTATCTATCTCATATCTATCTATCTATCTATCTATCTATCTCTCTCTCATATCTATCTCATATCTATCAATCTCATATCTATCTATATAACTATCTATCTTTCTTTCTATCTATTTATCTATCTAATATAAATTGTAACTAATAGTTTTGCAATACAAAATGTTTTGTTTTGTTGTTATTTTACCATCTGTAATCTTCTATGTTCCGCTTTGTATCTATGGAAATTTCCCTTTCTGGGGTCTCTGCCCTTAAGGTGGGCGGACAGATTGTCTCTCGTATGCCAGTTTCTGTCTTCATTTAGGAAACGTTCATTACAGGAAATAGCATGTTATTTTTTCCCCATGTCTCCCAGTTCCTGGCTCCAGAAGTTACAATTAAGTAATATTTAAATAAAGTTTATTCTGTAACAAAAAAATGTGTTGAAGTCCAGAATCCTACAATGCAAATAGTACGAGCAGGAATGGCACCTGGTGGTGAGAGGGGGGCCGGGGATGGTGGTAAGAGAGGGGGATCGGGATGGTGGTGAGAGAGGGGGATCGGGATGGTGGTGAGAGAGGGGGATCGGGATGGTGGTGAGAGAGGGGGATCGGGATGGTGGTGAGAGGGGGGCCGGGGATGGTGGTGAGAGGGGGGCCGGGGATGGTGGTGAGAGAGGGGGATCGGGATGGTGGTGAGAGGGGGGCCGGGGATGTTGGTGAGAGGGGGGCCGGGGATGGTGGTGAGAGAGGGGGATTGGGATGGTGGTGAGAGAGGGGGATTGGGATGGTGGTGAGAGAGGGGGATTGGGATGGTGGTGAGAGAGGGATTGGGATGGTGGTAAGAGAGGGGGATCGGGATGGTGGTAAGAGAGGGGGATCGGGATGGTGGTGAGAAGGGGATCGGGATAGTGGTGAGACCGCAGCCGGGGATGGTGGTGAGAGGGGGGCCGGGGATGGTGGTAAGGGAGGGGGATCGGGATGGTGGTGAGAGGGGGCCGGGGATGGTGGTAAGAGAGGGGGATCGGGGATGGTAGTAAGAGAGGGGGATCGGGATGATGGTGAGAGGGGGCCGGGGATGGTGGTGAGAGATGGGCAGGGGATGGTGGTGAGAGATGGGCAGGGGATGGTGGTGAGAGGGGGGGCCAGGGATGGTGGTGAGAGGGGGGGGCAGGATGGTGGTGAGAGGGGGGGCCAGGGATGGTGGTGAGAGGGGGGGGCAGGATGGTGGTGAGAGGGGGGGGGGTGGTCCTATCATCTATCTATCTCATAACTATCTATGTATCTCATATCTATCTATCTCATATCTATCTATGTATCTCATATCTATCTATCTCAGATCTATCTATGTATCTCTAGTAAATGGTAAAGTGGATATTCTTTTGAATTGTTGCCTTTGTTGTACAGGACACTTCCATGTATTCTTTGGGGTCTCATCTACAACATGTTTGCCCTGAAATCAAGAGAGGAAGCTGCTGGTGTCAGTGATGGCCCCCGGGGATAGGGGGGGGGGGGGCAGGAAGGTGGTGAAAGGGGGACAAGGGATAGTCCTATCATCTATCTCTCATATCTATCTATCTCATATTGTGGTGTCCCGATACAAAAGCTAGTCCTGTGCCATCCTTAAGTCCCCTCAGGAAGAGTCCCTTGGGTCCATAGGGCTCTCCTGCAGTGCTCCCCCCTTGTTGTCTCATATAAATGCGATGTATATTCATAATGTGTATCTATTGTTCATATGTGTAAAGTTGTACAGTTCGTATAAAATATATAGGAACTTCCTTGGTCATGTGACCTACTGTCATGTGATATACCCAGAGTTCCATGGGCACAGGAACCCCAGGTATTAGCAACCAATGGGCTTTAGTCCAGCCCCCTAGTATATAAGGGGCTGTAATCTTGCCCCCAGGGTTAATACCACCAGACCCTGCAACACACTGCAACACCCTATGGTCACCATAATATCTATCTATATCCTATCGATCTCATATCCATCTATCTATCTATCTATCTCATATCCATCTATCTATCTATCTCTCTCATATCCATCTATCTATCTATCTCTCTCATATCCATCTATCTATCTCATATCCATCTCATATCCATCTATCTCATATCCATCTCATATCCATCTATCCATCTCATATCCATCTATCTATCTCATATCCATCTATCTATCTATCCATCTATCTATCTATCTATCTAGCAACAGGATGTATATTTAGCCCAGCAGCCTGCACCTGCAAGCCAGGTTTTTACAATAGTTTGGCTCAATAGTGCTGGCCAATTTATTCTTTGGTTGTATCTATCTATATCACATCTATCTATCCATCTCATATCTATCCATCTCATATCTATCTATCTATCTCACATCTATCTATCAATCTATCTTATATCTATCTCCTATCTATCTATCTCATATCAATCTATCTATCATCATTCTTACTGTTCACAATACATTTGCCTCCATTACATTTGTTTATACTGATTGTATCTCTAGTAAAGAGTAAAGTGGATATTCTTTTGAATTGTTTCCTTTGTTGTACAGGACACTTCCATGTATTCTCTGGGGTCTCATCTACAACATGTTTGCCCTGAAATCAAGAGAGGAAGCTGCGGGTGTCAGTGATGGCCCCCGGGGATATACTAAGCAGGAAGACATACAGTCATGGCCGTAAATGTTGGCCCCACTGACATTTTTCAAGGAAATGTAGTATTTCAGTAGTGTCAGCGGGAACTATCCGTCGACATTTAAATGAAATGAAACGCTATGGAGGAGACCCAGGAGGAGCCCACTCCTGACACAGAGACATAAAAAAGAAAGACTACATTTTGCCAAAATCCTTCTGGGAAAACATCTTGTGGACAGATGAGACCAAGATAGAGCTTTTTGGTAAAGCACATCATTCTACTGTTTGCCAAAAACGCACTGTACAGCCCAGTGTCAGAAAGCTGGGTTTGCGTCCAAGATCTTGGGTCTTCCAGCAGGACAATGACCCCAAACATACGTCAAAAAGCCCCCAGAAATGGATGGCAACAAAGTGCTGGAGAGTTCTGAAGTGGCAGCAATGAGTCCAGATCTAAATCCCATTGAACACCTATGGAGAGATCTTAAAATTGCTGTTGGGAAAAGGCGCCTTCCAATAAGAGACCTGGAGCAGTTTGTAAAGGAAGAGTGGTCCAACATTCCGGCTGAGAGGTGTAAGAAGCTTATTGATGTTTATAGGAAGTGACTGATTTCAGTTATTTTTCCCAAAGGGTGTGCAACCTAATATTAAGCTAAGGGTGCCAATAATTTTGTCCAGTCCATTTTTGGAGTTTGGTGACATTATGTCCAATTTGCTTTTTTCCTCCCTTTTTTCGTTTAGTTCCAATACACACAAAGGGAATAAACATGTGTATAGCAAAACATGTTACTGCAATCCTTTTCTGTGAGAAACAATTCATTTTCTTAAACATTTTCAGGGGATCCATGACTGTATACATACATTACATGTACAAATCCATTACAAATCTATTCTTTTTTAAATGTTGAGCTAAAGTCTCAATAACCGATGTTCTGTGTTTCTGCTCTACAGAACGGACTACAATCCCCAACCACCAGGGAAGATGGCACTAACACCATTACTGCCCTAGACCACAAGGGAAGATGGCACTAACACCATTACTGCCCTAGACCACAAGGGATGCTGACACTAACCCATTTACTGCCCTTGACCACCAGGGATTCTTACAATAAAACCTTTACTGCCCTTGACCGCCAGGGATGCTTACACTAACACTTTTACTGCCCTAGACCAGTGGTGGGCAACCTTTTTTTTCAACTGAGCCAAATCTCGCCAAAACCACGATTGAAATTTATTTTGAGAGCCACATTTTTAAAACCGAAAATACATAGGATGGTACACTGTTTTTTGTTTCAATAAGTTTTTATAGAGAATATTCTGCATGCAAGTATCCACATAGGTCGGGAGGATACAAATAACACAACTAATAAAACAAAAACTTTAGAACGATATTATTTATCGATAACATTAAATTCCGTAAAATTTGCCTTACAATGTAGAGAAAATTACATCCTGACAACTTGTGATCTGTGGATGACGCACTGGTATTTATCTGTGGATGATGCATATATGGCATCTTATGTGTGTGTAAATAGTATTATAAAATTAGTGGGGCTCATCATGGATATTTTGAGCAGGGTTCTCCACCTTGATGGATACACCCAAACAGTAGGCAAGAAGTAAAAGTAATAAAGCAGGCATGCACACATTGCACTGGCTCTGCAGTCAAGTTGAATAAAAGTAAAAAATGACAATAAAATGAAATAAAAATCAAGATACAACTAAAAAAAGTACATATAAAAGTATGTGAAAACACACTCAATTAGTCCTCACTGGTACTGTTATATATTGACCTCAGAACCCGGCCACTAACTTATTTTTCTGGCTCCTAGATTACGATATTCCGCAATTTTATGTCCACACCCCCCTGTTCACATCAACCCTTTTTATGTCAATCACACAATGTCCCCTCATTTCTCCCCTCATGTCACATTTCCCCCCCTCATGTCACATTTCTCCCCCTCATGTCACATTTCACCCCCCTCACGTCACATTTCACATTTCTCCCACCTCATGTCACATTTCTGCCCCTCGTGTCACATTTCACCCCCCTCGTGTCACATTTCTCCCCCCTCGTGTCACATTTCTCCCCCCTCGTGTCACATTTCTCCCCCCTCGTGTCACATTTCTCCCCCCTCGTGTCACATTTCTCCCCCCTCGTGTCACATTTCTCCCCCCTCGTGTCACATTTCTCCCCCCTCGTGTCACATTTCACCCCCCTCGTGTCACATTTCTCCCCCCTCGTGTCACATTTCACCCCCCTCGTGTCACATTTCTCCCCCCTCGTGTCACATTTCTCCCCCCTCGTGTCACATTTCTCCCACCTCATGTCACATTTCTGCCCCTCGTGTCACATTTCACCCCCCTCGTGTCACATTTCTCCCCCCTCGTGTCACATTTCTCCCCCCTCGTGTCACATTTCTCCCCCCTCGTGTCACATTTCTTCCCCCTCGTGTCACATTTCTTCCCCCTCGTGTCACATTTCTCCCCCCTCGTGTCACATTTCACCCCCTCGTGTCACATTTCTCCCCCCTCATGTCACATTTCTTCCCCCTCATGTCACATTTCTGCCCCCTCATGTCACATTTTACCCCCTCATGTCACATTTTACCCCCTCATGTCACATTTTACCCCCTCATGTCACATTCCTCCCCCCTCGTGTCACATTTCTGCCCCCTCGTGTCACATTTCTCCCCCCTCGTGTCACATTTCTCCCCCCTCGTGTCACATTTCTCCCCCCCTCGTGTCACATTTCACCCCCTCGTGTCACATTTCTCCCCCCTCATGTCACATTTCTTCCCCCTCATGTCACATTTCTGCCCCCTCATGTCACATTTTACCCCCTCATGTCACATTTTACCCCCTCATGTCACATTCCTCCCCCCTCATGTCACATTTCTGCCCCCTCGTGTCACATTTCTCCCCCCTCACGTCACATTTCTCCCCCCTCACGTCACATTTCTCCCCCCTCACGTCACATTTCACATTTCTCCCCCCTCGTGTCACATTTCTGCCCCCTCGTGTCACATTTCTGCCCCCTCGTGTCACATTTCTCCCCCCTCGTGTCACATTTCTCCCCCCTCGTGTCACATTTCTCCCCCCTCGTGTCATTTCTCCCCCCCTCATGTCACATTTCACTCCCTCATGTCACATTTCTCCCCCCTCATGTCACATTTCTGCCCCCTCATGTCACATTTCTGCCCCCTCATGTCACATTTTACCCCCTCATGTCACATTCCTCCCCCCTCATGTCACATTTCTGCCCCTCGTGTCACATTTCTGTCCCTCGTGTCACATTTCTCCCCCCTCATGTCCCATTTCTCCCCCCCCCCTCCATGATGGCTATCACGCCTTTCTTTTTACCCTGCCCTGTTCACATCTCTCATTTCCATAGTTAGGCACACTTAATTCATAATCAACCCCCCCCCCCTCCCATGATGGCCATCAGTCACCCCTTTCTTTTTGCCCTGTTCACAGTTCACATCCCTCATATGAGTACATAATTCATAATCATCCCCCCTCTCCATGATGGCCATCAGACACCCCTTTCATTTGTCTCTCCCTGGCCCTGCCAACATCTCTCATTTCCAAGTTCCAGAGGCATATAGTTCATATTCATCCCCTCCATTCCCCCCCAACCCTTCCTTTAAATGTCACAGAAATTAAGTCTACACAGAAAGACACGTCCCCCCTATACCACATGACCCGACTGGAGCTGTGTGGAGCCGGCCGCCGGGGCTGCACATAGGGCGCTCACTGACAGAGGCTAGCTGCAGAGTCCTGACTTTTGGGGCGTCCGCCCGAGACAGGGGCGGATCCAGAGTCTAGTCTCGGGAGGGGCACTATTATAATTTTGCGTTGTGGACAGAAAATAAGGTGTTTCTTAAAGAACTTACAATATTATTAAATGTATCCAGTATAATAATCAAATACACCAATTGCCACAGAATGGGAAAGCGCTAAAGAAGTTTTTACAATTTAAAACTACAGCTCCCAGTATGACCTAAGTTGTGGTGAGGAGATGCTGGGAGTTGTTGTTTCACCCATCATTACTGCAAAACTTACCAGTGATGGGACAGTCAGGACAATACAGAATGATATCAGTGACTACAGGTGACGTCTTCTCTATAGTTTTTCCTTATCTAATTCAGATGGTACATACCACCGGGTCCAGCTAAATATTCTCGCTGCATAACTTGATGCCCAGACGTCTCCTCACTATGTCAGCGGATTCTGATCCTCTATATGAAAACAAGTATTATTATAAAACTGCCAAACACCATATCCTTTGAATAAAATTCTGACACACTGTACCCTCCGAATATACTACACTTCACTTTACCCTTTGAATATAATACTGCCACACACTGTACCCAATGAATATAATACTGCCACACATTGTACCCACTGAATTATACTTCCACACATTGTACCCACTGAATATAATACTGCCACACACTGTACCCACTGAATAATACTGCCACACAATGTACCCACTGAATAATACTGCCACACATTGTACCCACTGAATATAATACTGCCACACAATGTACCCACTGAATATAATACTGCCACACACTGTACCCACTGAATATAATACTGCCACACACTGTACCCACTGAATATAATACTGCCACACATTGTACCCACTGAATATAAAACTGCCACACACTGTACCCACTGAATATAATACTGACACACACTGTACCCACTGAATATAATACTGACACACATTGTACCCACTGAATATAATACTGCCACACATTGTACCCACTGAATACTGCCACATATTGTACCCACTGAATACTGCCACACATTGTACCCACTGAATACTGCCACACAATGTACCCACTGAATAATACTGCCACACATTGTACCCACTGAATATAATACTGCCACACTCTGTACCCACTGAATATAATACTGCCACACATTGTACCCACTGAATATAATACTGCCACACACTGTACCCACTGAATATAATACTGCCACACACTGTACCCACTGAATATAATACTGCCACACAATGTACCCACTGAATATAATACTGCCACACATTGTACCCACTGAATATAATACTGCCACACATTGTACCCACTGAATATAATACTGCCACACATTGTACCCACTGAATATAATACTGCCACACATTGTACCCACTGAATATAATACTGCCACACAATGTACCCACTGAATATAATACTGCCACACACTGTACCCACTAAATATAATACTGCCACACATTGTACCCACTGAATATAATACTGACACACACTGTACCCACTGAATATAATACTGACACACACTGTACCCACTGAATATAATACTGACACACATTGTACCCACTGAATAATACTGCCACACATTGTACCCACTGAATACTGCCACACATTGTACCCACTGAATACTGCCACACAATGTACCCACTGAATATAATACTGCCACACTCTGTACCCACTGAATATAATACTGCCACACATTGTACCCACTGAATATAATACTGCCACACACTGTACCCACTGAATACTGCCCCACATTGTACCCACTGAATATAATACTGCTGCACATTGTACCCTCTGAATATAATACTGCCCCACACTGTACCCTCTGAATATAATACTGCCACACACTGTACCCACTGAATATAATACTGCCACACATTGTACCCACTGAATATAATACTGCCACACATTGTACCCACTGAATATAATACTGCCACACATTGTACCCACTGAATAATACTGCCACACAATGTACCCACTGAATATAATACTGCCACATATTGTACCCACTGAATATAATACTGCCACACACTGTACCCACTGAATATAATACTGCCACACATTGTATCCGCTGAATACTGCCACACATTGTGCCCACTGAATATAATACTGCCACACATTGTACCCACTGAATATAATACTGCCACACACTGTACCCAATGAATATATTACTGCCACACATTGTACCCACTGAATAATACTGCCACACATTGTACCCACTGAATATAATACTGCCACACATTGTACCCACTGAATATAATACTGCCACACACTGTACCCACTGAATATAATACTGCCACACATTGTATCCGCTGAATACTGCCACACATTGTGCCCACTGAATATAATACTGCCACACATTGTACCCTCTGAATATAATACTGGCACACACTGTACCCACTGAATATAATACTGCCACACACTGTACCCACTGAATATAATACTGCCACACATTGTACCACTGAATACTGCCACACATTGTACCCACTGAATATAATACTGCCACACACTGTTCCCACTGAATATAAGACTGCCCACACACTGTACCCAATGAATATATTACTGCCACACATTGTACCCACTGAATAATACTGCCACACATTGTACCCACTGAATATAATACTGCCACACATTGTACCCACTGAATATAATACTGCCACACACTGTACCCACTGAATATAATACTGCCACACATTGTACCCACTGAATACTGCCACACACTGTACCCTCTGAATATAATACTGCCACACACTGTACCCCTGAATATAATACTGCCACACACTGTACCCCTGAATAGAATACTACCACACACTGTACCCCTGAGTATAATACTGCAACACACTGTACCCACTGAATATAATACTGCCACACACTGTACCCCTAAGTATAATACTGCCACACACTGTACCCTCAGAATATAATACTGCCACACACTGTGCCCTCAGAATATAATACTACCACACACTGTACACTCTAAATATCCCTCTGAATACAATACCGTGATGTATTGTGGCTAATGAAAACCGTACTACCCCAGAAATTCCTTATACTCTGTGCCCCTCATATATAGTAATAATGCCCCATCCTGTGCCCCCACATATAACTATGACCTGTCCTGTTCCCCCTCATAATAATAATGCCCTCTGTCCTGTGCCCCTACCATATAATGCCCCCTGTGCTGTGCCCCTCACATATAATGCCCCTGCAATGTTCCCCTCACATATAATGCCCTTGTCCTGCTCCCTCAGGGGTCATTATAAGTAAGGGGCACATAACAGGGTGCATTATAAGTAAGGGGCACATTACAGGGCATTATAAGTCGAAGTACATTATATGTTAGCGGCTCAAGACAGGGGGGGCATTATAAGTGAGGGGCACAAGACGGGGGCATTATAAGTGAGGGGCACATGACAGGGTGGGCATTATAAGTGAGGGCTTGTAATGCCCCCGTCATGTGCCCCTCACATTGAATGCCCTCTGTTATGTCCCCCTCACTTATAATGCCCCCTGTCATGTGCCCCTCACATTTAATGCCCCCCTGTCATGTGCCCCTCACATTTAATGCCCCCCTGTCATGTGCCCCTCACATTTAATGCCCCCCTGTCATGTGCCCCTGACATTTAATGCCCCCCTGTCATGTGCCCCTCACATTTAATGGCTCTGCACTGTTCCCCTCACATATAATGCCCCCTGCCCTGCACCATCAGGGGGCATTTTAAGTAAGGGGCACATAACAGGGGGCATAAGTGAGGGGCACATGACAGGGGGCATTAAATGTGAGGGGCACATGACAGGGGGGCATTATATGTGAGGAGCCCCCCTGTCACGTGCCCCTCACTTATAATGCCCCCCTGTCTTGGGCCGCTAACATATAATGTGCTTCGACTTATAATGCCCATTATGTTCCCCTCACATATAATGCCCCCTGTCCTGCACCCTCAGGGGGCATTTTAAGTAAGGGGCACATAAAAGGGGGCATTATAAATCAGAGCACATTATTTGTTAGCGGTACAAGACAGGGGGGCATTATAAGTGAGGGGCACATGACAGGGGGGCATTATAAGTGAGGGGCACATAACGGGGCCATGTCAGTCTGCCGGAAGTGGCCATTCCAATGTCCCCCGCAGGAAGATAGATAGGAGATAGATAGATAGATAGATAGATAAGAGATCGATAGATGATAGATATCAGATAGATAGGTAGATAGGTAGATATGATATAGATAGATATGAGATAGATAGATAGATAGATATGAGATAGATAGATATGAGATAGATAGATATGATATAGATAGATATGAGATAGATAGATAGATAGATAGATAGATATGATATAGATAGATAGATATAAAGATAGATATGAGAGATAAATAGGAGATAGATAGATCAGTGTTCCCCAACCAGGGTGCCTCCAGCTGTTGTAAAACTACAACTCCCAGTATGCCCACAAAGCCAAATACAAGCTGGGAGTTGTAGTTTTACTACAGTTAGAGGCCTTTGCTGGGAAACACTGATAAGAGTTCCCCTTTACCTCTCACTGTCTCCTGACAAAATTGAACGCGTTATGATTTTTAGAAGATGCAAAGACGAACATTGTTTTGAGTCCTTAAAGGGGTACTCTGGTGGAAAACTTTTTTTTTTTTTTTTTTTTTTTTTTTTAAATCAACTGGTGCCAGAAAGTTAAACAGATTTGTAAATTACTTCTATTAAAAAAATCTTAATCCTTCCAGTACTTATCAGCTGCTGAATACTACAGAGGAAATTCTTTTCTTTTTGCAACACAGAGCTCTCTGCTGACATCACGAGCACAGTGCTCTCTGCTGACATCTCTGTCCATTTTAGGAACTGTCCAGAACAGCATATGTTTGCTATGGGGATTTTCCCCTACTCTGGACAGTTCCTAAAATGGACAGAGGTGTCAGCATAGAGCACTGTTGGTCATGATGTCAGCAGAGAGCTCTGTGTTCCAAAACGAAAATAATTTCCTCTGTAGTATTCAGCAGCTGATAAGTACTGGAAGGATTAAGATTTTTTAATAGAAGTAATTTACAAATCTTACAACGCAAAAAGACCAGCAAAGGAGAGGGCACACTACAGCGTTACTGCACCTGAAAAACGGGATTACTGCATGACATCAGTGGCCCATAAATGCGTCTCCTGCGGGGTGCACATACGAAAAGTGTGAAGTGTCAACAAATGTAGCAACAAAGGTGCGTGCGTGCACTCACCGCTCAACGGAGACTGTTCAACATGGGAGTCCGGTCCACGGAAAGGCTGGATCACAGCATCGGTGCAGGCAGGTGGGCGCTCGGAGGCTACGCCGGCTGTTTCACACGTGGAAGCGTGCTTCTTCCGGCCTCGCAGAGGCCGGAAGAAGCACGCTTCCACATGTGAAACAGCCGGCGTAGCCTCCGAGCGCCCACCTGCCTGCACCGATGCTGTGATCCATGTTGAACAGTCTCCGTTGAGCGGTGAATGCACGCACGCACCTTTGTTGCTACATAATTTACAAATCTGTTTAACTTTCTGGCACCAGTTGATTTAAAAAAAAAAAAAAAAGTTTTTCACCGGAGTACCCCTTTAAGGTGAAAATGGGCTGAGTCCTTAAAGGGTTATTCCAGGCAAAAACTTTTTTATATCTATATGAACTGGCTCCGGAAAGTTAAACAGATTTGTAAATGACTTCTATTAAAAAAAATCTTAATCCTTCCAATAGTTATTAGCTTCTGAAGTTGAGTTGCGGTTTTCTGTCTAACTGCTTTCTGATGACTCAGAGTTAGACAGAAAACTTCAGAAGCTAATAACTATTGGAAGGATTAAGATTTTTTAATAGAAGTCATTTACAAATCTGTTTAACTTTCCGGAGCCAGTCGATATATAAAAAAAAGTTTTTGCCTGGAATACCCCTTTAAGGGGTTAAAGTAATCTCTCAGATAATAGAAGGTCCAGTTCTGTAAAGCTTATATGATATAGATACGTTTATATTATTCCCCCTTTGAGAACCCATTACAATTATTTCCGGATTTCCCTCAGTTACAACAACCATAAACCTTCACCAGGCCAACAAATCACTTCCCGCAATGACCCTCCGCACTCCGCACACACCATTGTCTTGGCAGAAGAACAACATCACAGGACAATTCTCAACTACACTAAGAGTAAATAAGGAAAAGCAACCAAAACTGGGCACTCAGGACCCGCTCCCCGCTCCGCCATTGTCTGTCTTATCTCTTTGGCTCTCCATTTATTAGGGCAGGTTCCCTCCATTCCAGGACTGTAAACACTGGGACCTCCGGCTGTTCACAGTCCACGTTTCATGTCCACTTGGCTTTAAAACATCAAATAAGGATTTGTTTAGCTAAAGTATGGAAATAGATTGTATAAACTCTCCAGCTGGGCACCATCTATTCCTGTAGATAGTACGAACTTCTGGGACCTACTAGTTGACCACAAGTTAAACTTTGCACATAGGGCCAAATATATCCTGCAAAGGCTAGTTATTCCCCCGCAGGGAAGAAAAAAAATAAAAAAAAAAAATATATATATATATATATATATATATATATATATATATATATACAGATTTTTTTCTTCCCTGCGGGGGAATAACTAGCCTTTGCAGGATATATTTGGCCCTATGTGCAAAGTTTAACTTGTGTGCTTCTACTCTGGACAGTTCCCGAGACAGGTGTCATCAGAGAGCACTTAGACAGAAAAGAACAACTCAACTTCAGCAGCTCATAAGTACTGAAAGGATTAAGATTTTTTTTTTATAGACGTAATTTACAAATCTGTTTAACTTTCTGGAGCCAGTTGATATGTATATATATATATATATATATATATATATATATATATATATATATATATATATACACATATATATACACATATATATATATACACATATATACACATATATATTTACATATATATATACATATATATATATATATATATATGTATATATATATGTATATATATATGTGTTTATATATATATGTATATATATATGTAAATATATATATATTATATATATATATATATATACATATCAACTGGCTCCAGAAAGTTAAACAGATTTGTAAATTACGTCTATAAAAAAATAATCTTAATCCTTTCAGTACTTATGAGCTGCTGAAGTTGAGTTGTTCTTTTCTGTCTAAGTGCTCTCTGATGACACCTGTCTCGGGAACTGTCCAGAGTAGAAGCAAATCCCCATAGCAAACCTCTTCTACTCTGTGCAGTTCCCGAGACAAGCAGAGATGTCAGCAGAGAGCACTGTTGCCAGACAGAAAAGAACAACTCAACTTCAGCAGCTGATAATTATAGGAAGGATTAACATTTTTTAATAGAAGTAACTTTCTGAAGCCAGTTGATAATTATAAAAAAAAAAAAGTTTTTTCCTGGAATACCCCTTTAATCTAGTTGGGAATGGAAGATGTGCTAACAAAAAGTGCTAACTGAGCAAAAGGTGACTGCTCTATTAGGGCGTTTTGTCAGGTAGGGTTGTCACCTGGCCAGTATTTTTATATTAACAATACCGGCAATGCAATGGGCAATATTTATCCAACCAATCCTCCAACTCCGGGAATGTTGCACCATAACCTATACCAGTGTTTCCCAACAAGCGCACCTCCAGCTGTTGCAAAACTACAACTCCCAGCATGCCCAGAGTTGTAGTTTTGCAACAGCTGGAGGCAGCCCTGGTTGGGAAACACTCACCTATACTATATACTACTATATAGTCCAACATGCTGGGAGTTGTAGTTTTGCAACAGCTGGAGGCACCCCTGGTTGGGAAACACTGACCTATACTATATACTACTATATAGTCCAACATGCTGGGAGTTGTAGTTTTGCAACAGCTGGAGGCACCTCTGGTATAGAAACACTGACCTATGCTACATACTACTATATAGACCAACATGCTGCCAGTTGTAGTTTGGCAACAGCTGGAGGCACCCGTTTGGGAAACACACCTATACTATATTCTACTATATAGTCCAACATGCTGGGAGTTGTAGTTTTCGTTTGGGGCAGCTGCTGAGCCACAGGCTGTATCAGGACATGCTGGGAGTTGTAGTTACTAACTAACTGCAACTCCCGAATTTAATTTAAAAAAAAAGTTATCAAAATTCGCATCAAAACAAAAATGTACCTGTTAAAAACTACAGTTCGGGACGCAAGAAATTACCTTCATACAGGCCCGTATAAGGAGAAACAAAAAAGTTATAGGGGTCAGAATAGGACAAACTTTCCCCTGCATATGCGTTTCCTGTGATGTCACGCATATATAATTAATTATGCAAATTAGCATGGCCTGTATTTTTTTTGCAAGAAATGTGGCGACCCTATTGTCAGGGCATAACAAGTAACCAATAGCCACCATTGCAAAACTTGGAATGAAGCCACCATGACCACCTTCAAGAGTAAGTGAGGACAGTCTTGATTTTTTTTGGTCTTCATTCTGTTCCCTGGGTCAATTTTGACTGTCCACATTGGTCCGTAACTGCACCTCAAGTCTAAATAGACACAGACCTCATTACCTTACCTCCATAGTATCGGTCATGGCTGCTTCCCTACTAGTTTCGTCTATGACAAAGAAAGATGAAATTAGGGTCTAGGACTAGGGTCCTGGAGCTCTTTGCCACACAAGAAGTTACCCGGCGATCACAAGAACATAGATCCTGTGTGCCCCAAGAGAGTGGAGCAGCAGTGTGCATGTGCATGCTCGACCACCGCCCCAGTCATTTTCTGTGGGACGTCTGTACATTGCCCTCAGCAACGTTTGGAAGTCCCATAGAGAATGAATGGAGAGGTGGTCAAGTGTGTGTATTCACTTGGGAGGCGAAAAGCCTTCTTTCTCATGAACAGTGGAGGTCACAGTAGGATAGAAGATCATTTTTAATCTTGAGATGACACCTTATTGCACCCAGGAGTCACCCCAAATCGGAGTCTGTGGCACAAAGTGGCCTTGTACTTCAGATTGGGCACTTGGTTCCATCTATAGCATATTTAAGCTTACTAAGGACTTTACAAGAGAGATGGTTATCTATGGTACCAGCATGGGTGGACAGGTCATGGTCAGCACGGCCAATTACATTACAAAATTCCAGCATTGACTACCGGATGGGACAGCTTAAGCATAAGGGTCCCTGGGGGCTAAACCCCATACCAAGGATATCCCATCATAGATTGATTGGTGGAGGTGTTGTATATTTTGCATCAGGGCCCAGAAGCAACAAGCTACACCTCTGGTCCTGGGGGCTGTTCCCTAAGGATAGAGTCTCAATCACTGATTGGTGAAGGCCCCTGGGGGCTGAACCTTATACTAAGAATAGCCCATCAGGGATTAATGGTGGAGGTCCTGAGGGTTGGACCCTAAGCATAGCCCATAAATGATTGGTGGAGATTCTGGGGATTGGACCCTAAGAATAGCCCATAAATGATTGATTGGTGGAGATTCTGGGGATTGGACCCTAAGCATAGCCCATAAATAAGTGATTGGCCCCTGGGGGCTTAAGCCTATACTAAGCATAGTACTTAAATGATTCAATGGTGGAGATCCCTGGGGGTTAAACCCTATACTAAGGATAGCCCATCAATGATTGCTTGATAAAGGTCCCTAGAGGCAGAACCTTCCCTAATCAATCCTTAATGGGCTATCCTTAGTATAGGGTTCTGCCTCTAGGACCTTTATCAAGCAATCATTGATGGGCTATCCTTATAGATAGTACACCAATGATTGTTTGGTGGGTGCCCCCGAGGGGTTGATCCTTCAGCTAAGGATAGTCCATCAATTATAAATTTTTGGAGGTTCACGGGCGTTAAACTAAGGATAGTCCATCAATTATTAATTATTGGAGGTTCACAGGGGTGAAACTCTAAGGATAGTCTATCAATGAATGACTGGGGGAGTGACCCAAAAGATAGTCAATCAATAAGTGTTTGGTAAAGGTCCATGGGAGGTTGGACTATACGAACAGACATCAATGTAAGTCTATGGGACTTCCATCAAATCCATCTCACAGCAAGTCCCCTGACCCCCCTCCCCCACCCCGGATTAGAGGTACGCTTTACGATATTATGGAAAATCGCTTTGTGGAAAATGACACATTCAGCTCTGCTACATCTTTTCTTAACATTCTTGTAAGGGTTTCCCAAAAGCTGATTAGGGTGTAATTTTGGGATGGGAGGAAGTATTGAGGATTTCCTGTGATGTCACACCTTCTCTGTAATCAACTTGTCCTGGGCAATCCCTTCATTGTTATATGGGATTAAAGGGGGAAACGTACATTCCGGGACTCGGGAGATTTAGCAAACGTGTAAAGTTGTGTTTTCATTACAAAAATGTCTTGACGTGATCATTTCTGGGAAGAAGTGTAAAAAAACAGGACAATAAATACATCGAGATTAGATTTTGAACCTGCTCATGTCTATTAGATAAAGTAATATAGGAGAGGAGCTGACGTGATGACATCACTTATAATGTAATATAGGAGAGGAGCTGACATGATGACATCACTTATAATGTTATATAGAAGAGGAGCTGACATGATGACATCACTTATAATGAAATATAGGACAGGAGCTGACGCGATGACATCACTTATAATGTAATACAGGACAGGAGCTGATGTGATGACATCACTTATAATGTAATATAGGAGAGGAGCTGATGTGATGACATCACTTATAATGTAATAAAGGACAGGAGCTGACGTGATGACATCACTTATAATGTAATATAGGACAGGAGCTGACATGATGACATCACTTATAATGTAATATAGGACGGGGGCTGACGTGATGACATCACTTATAATGTAATATAGGACACTGAGTCCGCCCACACTCATCATGCATTCACTTCCTCCCTGAGTCTGCTGTGCAGTGCTAAGTATCTTCATCCAATCACTGCAGGCTGCTCTGTAACCCCCCTCTCCCTTTCTATGCTGCAGTCTAAAAGGACAGGAGTGAGCACAGAGGAGTGCTAGTCCCGCCCTCACTTCCTGTACTTTGTCCCAGCCTTTGCTTCAGCTGGATATAGCATAGAAACTCCTCCAAACCCAGCAGAGTCAAACAGGCGCTTGAGACCAGGATAAAACCGAAATTTTTCTTTATTCCCACAATGCAACACGTTTCGCGGATGTTCCACTTCATCAGGCAATGCAACACGTTTCGTGGATGTTCCACTTCATCATGCCTGATGAAGCGGAACTTCCGCAAAATGCGTAGCATTGTGGGAATAAAGAAAAATTTCGATTTAATCCTGGTCTCAAGCGCCTGTTTGACTCTGCTGGGTTTGGAGGAGTTTCTACGCTATATTTGCATGAGGTGGAGCGGCTGCAGAGACCCCATTATATCACGTCACACCTTTATTCATGGTTGTACTTGGACGGAGTACAACTATTTCTGGTAAGCGCATATTCACATGTTGCGTTACCATTGTATCCTGAGAGATCACCCTATGGAGCCCATCCCGTTGCTCTTTTATGTTCTAGTTTGCTTCAGCTGGGACAAAGATGATGCTGCAGCCGGACAGGATTATGTTCTGGGTGGTATGGGGACCCCTAGAGGTCTTTTTTTTTTTTTTTATAAGCCATGATTTCTATAAAAAAATAAAAATGTTATGATGTATATTAGAAAGGTTAATGTTTCGCCAACACATAAAAAGCTTTTGAATGTGCCTGTTTAAAAGAGTTAAAAATGGAGCTGATTTCTTCAGAAAACAGTGCCACCCCCTGTCCTCAGGTTGGGTTTGGTATTACAGCGCAGTTCCATTGAAGTGAATGGAGCCAAATTGTAATACCACACACAACCTGAAAACGGTTTTAGGAAGAAATTAGCTCTGTTTTTCTACTCTTGCGTACAGTCACACGTACCGTATCCCATTTATTTAACATCCACAAGTGCAAGAAAAGCAGAAAGGCGACTCACCGCTGCGCATGAAGACTTATTTCATTCTTGGTGCAGGTAAAATGCAGGACATCAGGCTGTTGACCGTACGGACGCCAGTGAACAATTTGTGTCCTATCTAAATGACAATACGATGAATATGAGTTTTACATCAAAAATACAGCACATCAGAGCTAGAATTCCTGGATGTGCAGGTGGGGATAGAAAATGGAGATTTGATAACAAAAGGTTTTAGGAAGACAACGTTTTCCAACTCGTATCTCCATTTTGAAAGCTATCACCCCCTGCACACCCGGAAAGCGATACTCTATGGACAGTATTTACGCTTAAAGGAGTAGTCCAGTGGTGACCCAGTGGTGAACAACTTATCCCCTATCCTAAGGATAGGGGATAAGTTGCAGATCGCGGGGGGTCCGACCGCTGGGGCCCCCTGCGATCTCCTGTACGGAGCCCCGACAGCCCGCGGGAAGGGGGCGTATCGACCTCCACACAAAGCGGCGGCCGACACGCCCCCTCAATACAACTCTATGGCAGAGCCGAAGCGCTGCCTTCGGCAATCTCCAGCTCTGCCATAGCGATGTATTGAGGGGGCGTGTCGGCCGCCGCTTTGTGCGGGGGTCGACACCCGCTATCTGGCCGGAGAGCCGGGGCCCCGTACAGAGAGATCGCAGGGGGCCCCAGCGGTCGGACCCCCGCGATCTCGAACTTATCCCCTATCCTTAGGATAGGGGATACGTTTTTCACAACTGGACTACCCCTTTAAAGAGGATTAACAGTTCAGACTTCGCGTTCGAGCAGCAAGCCCATGAGCTGTCATGTCGTCTCCTTTCAAGGGGCTATCCAGTCAAAGTTCTCCAAACAGCTTTTGAGAGAGCAAGAAGTGTAAATAGTAGGGATCTTCTTAATAATAAAAAAAATATCTAAATCAGAATAAAAATAATAAAAAAAACAGAAGAAAGATTTTCCTTCTCTTTCAAATATAGCCCCCTTGCGGACATAATAAAAAGTTCCATACAAACAAATTGGAATCTGATAGCTAGAGATCCCTCATTAGGAAATATCGGGCTGCAAAAACCAATAGTATCATTCAAACGAACTAACAATCTAAAAGACGAGCTAACTAGCAGCAAATTTAAAACATCAAAAAACAGCAGTAACTGGCTAGAAAAAAAAGTACCGTATTTTTCGCCCTATAGGACGCACCGGTGTATAAGACGCACCCAATTTATAGGTGCAAAATCTATAAAGATTTTGAACCCAATAGTGGTCTTCAACCTGCGGACCTCCAGATGTTGCAAAACTACAACTCCCAGCATGCCCGGACAGCCGTTGGCTGTCCGGGCATGCTGGGAGCTGTAGTTTTGCAACATCTGGAGGTCCGCAGATTGAAGACCACTGCATAGGAGGTAATACTCACGTGTCCCTGCCGCTCCGGACCCGTCACCGCTGCCCTGGATGTCGCTCCATCGTTGTCGCCGTGTCCCCGTCGCTCCGGAACGTCTCTGCTGTCGGCCAGGTATCCTCGCTCTCCGTCGCCGCCATCACGTCGTTACACACGCCGACGCACGTACGCGACGATGTGATGACGAGGAAGGAGAGCGCCGGCCATACAGGGGATCCCTGAACGGAGAAGACACCAAGGAGGCAGGTAAGGTCCCTCCCGGTGTCCTGTAAGCACTAACCCGGCTATTCAGTCTGGCTGTTCGGGACCGCCGCGGTGAAATCGCAGCGGTCCCGAACAGCCCGACTGAGCAGCCGGGTTAGTGTCACTTTCCCTTCAGACGCGGCGGTCAGCTTTGATCGCTGCGTCTGAAGGGTTAATACAGGGCATCACCGCGATCGGTGATGTCCTGTATTAGCCGCGGGTCCCGGCCGTTGATGGCTGCAGGGACCGCCGCCATAGGGGTGTATTCGTCGTATAAGACGCACCGACTTTTTCCCCCCAGTTTTGGGGAAGAAAAAGTGCGTCTTATACGGCGAAAAATACGGTACCTTAGTAGGCAACTACAAATGCGGAAGGTGCAAGTGGTGCCCCCCAATTAAAACAAGGAAAAATGGTTAGCTTGGGAGTAGAGATGAGCGAATTTACAGTTAATTCGATTCGTCACGAACTTCTCGGCTCAGCAGTTGATGACTTATCCTGCATAAATTAGTTCAGCTTTCCGGTGCTCCGGTGGGCTGGAAAAGGTGGATACAGTCCTAAGAGACTCTTTCCTAGGAATGTATCCACCTTTTCCAGCCCACCGGAGCACCTGAAATCTGAACTAATTTATGCAGGATAAGTCATCAACTGCCGAGCCGAGAAGTTCGTGACGAATCGAATTTACTGTAAATTCACTCATCTCTACTTGGGAGGTATCCAAAAAAATGTCTCTGAGTTTATCTGCTGCAGAACCTCTTATGTCATATACGCACTTACTTGTAGCTGCGGGAGGTTCTATATTGGCAGCACAGCCAGAGGATTAAACACCAGGTTCCGTGAGAACGTGTGGTCTTTGAGATCAGGTAAGGGGTCCCCAAGGCTAATTGAGCATATGCGAGTAGCGCATAATGGGGATGCCTCTGCCTTGCAGATCATGGGGTTAAAAAGGATTTTTGCCAAAAGGGTTCAGATGCATTAAAGGTACTTCGGAAAACTGAGGCCCGCTGGATCCTGAGAACAAATGCGCTGGAGGCGCCGGGTCTCAATGACCGGATTGATCTGGGACTTTTCCTTTGAACTTTGTATTGTTTTTGAATGTATACGCAATTTTATATGTATATTTTTTTAAATGTCTGCCGGTTATCCCCGCCCTGCTCCTGACATCACATGAGAAGGTGTATTTAGGTGCCGTACCTGAGCAGGAAAGGGAGGGTCTGTGGAATCGCAATCGCGTGAAAAAATTGTCACCTGGCAGAGCACACTGGGAGTTGTAGTTTTGCCACAGCTGGAGGCCCCCTGGTTGGAAAACACTGGTTTAGAGATTCTACAGATGCCTTTTTAAAGGGCACAAATACAGTTATTTTGGTGACTAGAGAACAATGCGGCCATTCAGATTGGAGAGGAAATGCCCTTTAAGAGAAAAAACATAGGAAAAGTTGAAGGACACTTAAAGGAATGTCTGCAATGAACGACATGTACAGTGCGCTGCGAGAGCCCAGAAATGTATGACCACCCCCCCCAGAGAGAAGAACACAGGGTATAAAAATTTTTGGAAACTCTCAAATTATAACATTTCCCAGTAGACTTAAAGGGTACCTCTCATCAAAAAAACTTTTGATAGATTATAGATTAATGTATGCAGAATAACTTTACATTTGCATGTTATTAAAAAATATGCTTCTTTCTATTTAATTTTCCACTTTGAAGAAATGACCACTAGGGGTCTCCCTACCAGTCCTGGCAGCAAGCATTTCAGACTCATGCTGGAGTCCTAAACACTCAGAGCTGCCAGTCTGCTTTGTTCACAAAGCAGAACACTCAGAGCTGCCAACCTGCTTTGTTCACAGCCTGTTTGGCTGTGAACAAAGCAGGCTGGTATTCTGAGTGTTTAGGACTCCAGCATGAGGCAGAAATGCTTGCTGACAGGACTGATACGGGAAAAATACAATAGAAAGAAGCATATTTTTCATTAACATGCTATTGGAAAGTTATTCAACATTAATTAATCAAAAATATATCAAAAGTTTATTTGATGAGAGGTACCCTTTAACAAGATAAGGACGCAGCGAGAGACACCGGGAGGGGTAGTGGTGGTGCAGGAGTGTAAGAGGCGACAGTCTGTTTCACGTAGCTGTGACGCTTCTTCCGTCTCTATGGTTGTATCGTTCTACCTGCTCATATATTCGATGGGAAAAAAAAATAGAAAAATGGTTTGAGCAGCAAGGCCCAAATTGGCTTGGTCACTATGGGGTTAAAGGGGTTGTCCAGAAAAAAAAAAAAGACGACCTGTGTATGGTGTCAAAAAGTATAATAAAGCTACTTACTAATATAATGTTATTAGTCACAGCGCACAGATCTCTTTTTATCAGCAGTGCTCTCTCGCTTGTAGCTGTGACTTACCATTACATTCAGAGTTCCCTTTCCTGCTTCTCCCTTCTGTCTGCTGACGACAAGACCATTGATGTGAATATGGGGAGTTCATATTACTGCTCATTAGATTTTAAGACAGCAGGTAGCCTCTCTCAGGTAAGACAGCAGTGAGTCTGTTCTGATGGAAACTACTGTGACTGTGAAAGGCTTCCTGCTGCTTCAAAATCTAATGAGCAGTAATATGAGCCCCCCCCCTCATATTATGGTTCTATCCCTGAGGAGAATGGAGGGGGTGGGGGAGCAGGAACGGGAATACAGTGTGACATGATGTCACAGCTATAAAAGGAAAGAGCAGAGCTGAAATATAGAGATCTGTGCACAATGGCTAATAACATTATATTAGTAATCCGTACACTGCTGCTATCTTTATGGGCTAGGCATATATAGTAGTTATGCACCTCCCATCCAGCTCTCTCTGTATACTGCTACCTCTATGGGATCAGGATATATAGTAGTTATGAACCTCCTCTTCAACTCTCTCTGTATACTGATGCTGCTGCTATCGCTAAGAGATCAGGATATTTAGGTCGATGTGTTCACAGATGGTTTACTTTCTGCTTTTGTGATTTTTTTTTTTACCAATATCGTTGCAAAAACAATGCTAATTTACCGGAATAATGCAAAAATCATAATTTTTAATGTAATTTTGTAAACTGCAGCAAAAACTGAAAATGCTGTAAAAATGTAACGCGGGAAAAGCTTAAGACTTTAACACCTTAAAATAAAATGTGACAAAAAAGCAGCAATTTAGTACTTTTTTTACGCTTACGCCGTTCACCGTACGGGATAATTAACAATATATTTTGATAGTTCCGACTTTTACTCACATGGCAATACCAAACATGTTTTGTTTTTTTATGCTATTTGGGCGTAAAAATTGGGAAAAAGGGACTGATCAGTGCAATGTCCTATGCATAGCACTGAACAGTATTAGCAATCAAATTATTACTATAAATAGTCCCCTATCGGGACATAAAAAATGTGAAGAAAAAATTTAAAAATGTGAAAAAAAAATGTAAAAAAAAAAAAAAATGTAAAAAAAAAGTAGAAAAAACCCCTCCCCCAATTTTTACATCTTTTTTTTTTTTACATCTTTTTACTTTTTCTACATATTGTTTTTCACATTTTTATGTCCCCATAGGGGACTATTTATAGTAATTTGATTACTAATACTGTTCAATGCTATGCATAGGGCATAGCACAGATCAGTATTATCGGTGATCTTCTGCTCTGGTCTACTCGATCTCAGACCAGAGCAGAAGACCTCTGGAGACTGCTGGAGGCAGGTGAGGGGACCTCCGTCCGCCATTATGGTTGATGGGATCCTCGTGGCAGCCCTGCGGGAGATCCGATAAACCATTTTAAGTACCACACTGCAGCAGATGCCGTGATCTGCATTGATCACGGCATCTGAGGGGTTAATGGCGGACTCGGCACAATTGTTGATGTCCGCCATTACCGGCAGGTCCCTGGCTGCTGATAGCAGCCGGGACCTGTGGTGCTCGCGGTCATGTCCATGACGTAAATGAACATCACGGTGCGCTAAGTACCACCGCATCATGACATACATTTACGTCAATTGTCAGTAAGGGGTTCAACTTTATAAAACACCTCAATTGTCGTAGGTCAAATCACTTTCACCTCATGACAACACACTTTGAATGATCAAAACTGCACATAATGTGAACAAACCTCAACCCACCCCTTAATGTAATCAGTCAACTGGGTAAATTCCAGCACCAGATGACCAGATGCAGTGAAGAGACTCCACACCCTCCTTCTGCAAAGTACGATAATTCATGGGAAATGTAGGCAGCATTAGGTCACTCAGTGACGAAATAGACAATGTGGCTGAAAACCTATGCCTACCACAAGAGCTAAAACAGGTAAGCACTAGACATACACAAAAACCTCTACATTATTCTCTAATAATAACCTATGCTGCACTATACAAGACAAAAATAAATTCCAGAATTCTTCTTTTACTGGTGAGGAACTGAAACCCCCAGAATATTGGAAAGCTGCAGAACTTTTCCATATACACAGATTCAGCTTTATTTATACAAGACTGGACGAACCTTTGAACACATGAGGCCAATAAACTTTATAAAAGAAAGCTGCCATATGTAGAGGCCTGTTTATACTCCGTTAACTTTGTGCACAGATTCCACCAAAGAATGTCTAGCTGCAATATACCAGATGTGAATTAATAAAGATTGCCAAATAAAAAAAAAGAGAAACCACCACCTCCAAAAATCTGCATGAAAAGGACATTTTTCTAGCAACAGCGCCACTATAGGCCGTGTCTGGTATTACAGCTTCAATTAATGTGGCTGTGCTGCTGTACCCGACACAGCCCAAAAACAAAAGTGGCACTGTATGGGTTAAAAATAAAAAAAATAATAAAAAGAGGCCCCCCACACTTTAAAATCCAGTTTTTCCAAAAAATATTCACACGGCATCTTATTAAACAATCCACATTTATTTATATAAAACAATGTTTTAACTCCATTAAAATAAAATAGACAAATGGATTTCACATTGTTTCTGAATGAAAATCTGTGTGTCCAAAGAGGAACAGGGAACCAAAATTTTGGGGGAAAAAAAGGATGGTTTCACTTAAAGGGATCCTTTGGCCAAAAAAAGAAATAAAAATTATATATATATATATATATATATATATATATATATATATATATATATATATATATATCAGTACAGACCAAAAGTTTGTTGAATTATAGACATAACAAAAAAGTGTGAAACAACTGAAAATATGTCATATTCTAGGTGGAAAGTGTCCCCAAGTGCAGTCACAAAAACCATCAAGAGCTACAAAGAAACTGTCTGACATGCGGAGCGCCCCAGGAAAGGACGACCAAGAGTCACCTCTGCTGCGGAGGATAAGTTCATCCGAGTCACCAGCAATCTCAGAAATCAACAGCAGCTCAGATTAGAGACCAGGTCAATGCCGCACAGAGTTCTAGCAGCAGACACATCTCTAGAACAACAGAGGAGACTGTGTGAGGCCTTCATGGTAGAATATCTGCTAGGAAACCACTGCTAAGGACAGGCAACAAGCAGAAGAGAGAACACAAGGAATGGACATTAGACCAGTGGAAATCTCTGCTTTGGTCTGATGAGTCCAAATCTGAGATCTGTGGTTCCAACCACCGTTTCTTTGTGCGACGCAGAAAAGGTGGTAGCCATACATGGCTAAAGAGACCTAACACAATAATTTTGTACTGTACCAATTTGTAGTATATTCCCCCTCCCCATTTCAACACCTTTGGTAGGAGTTTGTTAGGGACAATTAGAATAGGGCTTCACCTGTTACCCATTCGTATGCCCCCGCCATGTCTACATGTGTAACTCTTTTCATTAATTATTACTTTTTATTGAAATAAGTAAAATTTATGTTTTAATATAGCCTCATTGGTGTTAAAAAGTGGTGTTCTAGTTTAAATTCTATCATCAAGGGCCTGATATCATTATAGGACTTTGGTACCCATATCCCATACCAAAAGTTGGTTTCTTTAGAATTAGGGGTCGTGTAAGGTTGTGTTTTCCAACTAGTGTGCCTCCAGCTGTTGGAAAACTACATGCTGGGAGTTGTAGTTTTGCAACAGCTGGAGGCACACTGGTTGGGAAACACTGGTGTAAACGAATAGCCTTATTTGAAAAGAATATTGTGGGGTCCTCCGACCGGAGTGACATACATTATCAAGGACTACTACCCTCATCATACCAATGCTTTAGTGTGTCTTTAGTTGATTTAATCAGCTTAAGTTCATAAAAAAAAAAATTTAAATATAAATGGTTTCCAGTGGAGTACCCCTTTAAGTGTGCACTGAGGCCCAGGTGGCAGTCTGAGACCTGAGCACGAGATGCCTTATGGTGCGCTGCCAGGAAGCCTCACAGGCCAGGTAGAGTGAGAAGTGACCCAAAAGGGGAGCAGAAAACCGTGGCCTACCACGGTTTTTGGTCCGTGTGAAAAACTGTATTAAACCGTATACGTTTTCTTTTTAACATGGGAGTCAATGGGAACCGTACAGAACTGTATGTGCGTACGGTTCCATACGGTTTTCACCATATACGGTTTTTGGCTTTACTTTTTTTTTCTTGGAATTTCAATCAAACAAGTAAAACTTTATTCATAATGGAGTGAAAAGTTAAAAACGTATGTTTTTTTCTTAAAAAAACGGATGCAACCGGACATTTTTCAAACCGTATACAGATAAAAATTTGTACACACGTTTTAATAGTTTAGTCAGGTTTTGAGGAATGCGTTTTTTTTTTTTTTTTAATCAAAAACCTGGTACTAAACGTTATTGCCAAAACGTGGTGTGAACCCAGCCTAACTCAGACAACCTGCATACAGATGTCTACTTGGTGAGGGCCTCCACCAAGAGATCGTGAAAGCATGGAATCACAGTGACTACCCTGATGTGGGGAAGCACCATGACGGGAGTCAGGACCTTGGAAAAGACCCACCGCGAAGCAAAGGAAACACTGGAGAGAAGCGGCAATCAGGAGGTGCAGGTACCGGTCCTGGATATCGAAGATATATATATGTGCTTATAGTTCCCTGTGGGCCCATCCTGCACCCTACTCCAAACACATGGGGGGGGGGGGGGGGGGGGGGGGGAGATTTATCATAACCTGTCCAGAGGAAACGTTGCTGAGTTGCCCATAGCAACAAATCAGATCACTTCTTTCATTTCTCAGAGGCCTTTTCAAAAATGAAAGCAGCGATCTGATTGGTTGGTATAAGCAACCCTGCAACTTTTCCTCTGGACAGGTTTTGATAAATCTCCCCCAGTGTGTGCAAGTCCCGGTCCCACCACAGGTCTCACAGGCGTGGTCTGGCCTGGGACTTACAGTTTTAATATATGTCTATGAAGTCGGCCTTATGTAGATTTTTTTTTTAGTTTGTTGACTGACAATTCTAATTTGGCTCCAATTTTATTTAGATTAAGGAATTAAAAGTGACCTGAGGAAGAGGGGTGCAGACCCTCTCGAAACGCGTTGTCAAACCACTGTAAACTACATCTGGAGTTACCTGCCATCATTTCACTCCATCTCCTGACCCAGTAGGCGCTGAAAAAGTGTCATTTTTTTTACAAGGATCCCTACTTATGATTATTTTAGCACGGCATAACCTGAAGGAATTCTCCTCAATACACTTTCAAGGAAGTATAAAGGTGCGGTTATGGAAGTAACTTACTGAAGCGTACAGAGTGGTCCGTAATAGGTTGATATAAGAAGACTCCAATGTGCTACCATACAAGGCCCATGGACCCTGAAGATACCAAATTTACATAGTGCAGACAAGACCCATAGATACTAGAAAGTGGGCATGTAACACTTCAATTGCAGCAGGAAGACTTTTGGGCTTGTGTATCGCGGTGTGTATCTAAATTAGCTACACGTATATGTCTCCAATAAATCACAATATCAGCCGGCATTTTAAAGTGCTTGGTACTATCATTTGGTTGAAGGTGTGGCCTTTTTGCTCAGAGGCCCTGCGTCATGCTCCGTCCCCATAGACCATAATTTTTAATGGAGCGTCCTTTTAAAAGGGGTACCACAGTGGTAGGGACGTCACGGCCACGCCCCCTTGTGACATCACGCTACGCCCCCTCCATTCATGTCTATGGGAGGGTGGGTGTCAACAGATACGCCCCCTCCCAAAGACATGAATGGAAGGGGTGTGGACGTGACGTCACAATCACGGGCGCCGAGCATTCTGAACAAGGAGCTGTTCACACGTTCAGGTTTTAAAAATTGTGTTTAGTTAATACAAAGCTAGGAATGGATTTAAATAGGGGAGGAGTCTTAGATCTTTAAATTTTGCGGGATGCAGGAATTTCTGCAAAGGAATTCTGCTGTGTGAACAGGACAGCAGAATCCCATTAAACATAATGGGCTTTAAATTTCGAAGAAATTCTTACACAGAATTTCCGACGTGTGACTATAGCCTATAGGTGACAGGATCAGACCATTCACGATAAGTGACAGCCAGAGCTGAGCCTTTCCCCCCCCCCCCCCACAATAACCTGTGCACAGGTCACAAAGCATGCCTAGAACACTTTCTCATGTAAAGGTCCCTTTCACACTGCCGTTGTGAGCCAGCAGGCAGCGAACGTCAAGAAAAGAGAGGAGAATAGCAGGAGACAAAAGGAGTGCTACTACCGCTACAAAAACAACGGCGCCTGACGGAACCCATTATAGTCAATGGGATTCATCGGGACCCGCTGTTGCCCGATGTGCCGTTCCGAACGCTGGAGCCAGGAGCTCGTGACATCATAGCTCTGCCCCCTCATAATGTCACGCCCCCTCCCATACACTTGCATTGAGGGGCGGGGCTATGACATCACGAGCTCTCGGCGCCGGCTACAGCGTTCGGAACAGTTTGTTCCAAACGCTGAGCAGCGGAGTACCCCCTTTAACCCCCTAAGAGTGCAGATGTTTTCTTTTGTTCTGGGATTTTTTGGGCTGTATTTGTATTTCATCTATACTATTTTGTTTTGTTTCTGTCCAAATTCATATAGTTTGCTTTTCTGGATTTGCACAATAAAACCCACAACATTTAGATTTTCCCATTAATGTAGTCTTATTATGGTTTATCTCTGTGCTGTAAAAGTGGATGTTTATATTGGTACATACAACTTAATGACTTTTAATTCCATTTAATGGAAAGTGGGATAAGCAGGGAAAAAAATTTAAATTCTGCCATTGCTTCTTGCAGGATAAATAATGTGATGGGATTGGTAAAACCTGAGTTTATAAATCTTGTATAGTTTGTTTTTTTTCATTAATAAATCAATAAAAAATATATATATTTTTTTTTTTTTTCCTCAGAACAACCTTTTATTAGTCCCACAAGGGGACATGATCACATACATATAATACATGCTGCATTACTTTTGCAGTGCTGTGTATCCTGCCTGTATATATTATACTGACGGAGATTTGTAATCATTTGGTTTTTCATAGTATTGTTCTGTAGATGTAACCAAAAAGTAAGGGGAACGGGGTTTACAGAATATACAATATAAAAAAGGGGCAGAGGGAAAAGCTCATAGACCTCACTGTTTTATGTAAAACACGGATCCACCCATATAAACAAACAGTCTCATCAATGAAATCTATTGTATTTAAAGACAAAAAAAAACCTTGGAAAATCAAAATTTCAGTCTTCTAACGAAAAGTCAAATGGTTCAAAGTCTTTTCTGAAGGCCTTGACCTGGCTCTCCTCCTCATCTTGGCTGAGCTTACAAGCCCTCCAGTCCGCTCTGGTTGGTATATTCAGAATGGCTTCACTGGCCAGTACCTCCCTGAATTTTAAAGAAAAACATAGTATGATGTAAGGAACAACAAAAAATTACCGTAAATATAAAATCTGAGAATTTTCTCATTTCAAGGGGCAGAGTAAGGGTGCGTTCACACGGAGCAAATGAAGAGTAATTCACGCTGAAAAATTTACGGGCGGAAAAAATTAAAATTTCGCCCAAAAATCGCGGGAATTGCGCGCGGACATAGGGGAGAAAGTGGTGAAGGGTTTTTCAGCCATTTCCGTGCAAATTGCACGCGAATTCCGCACGAAAACGATGTCGGGTGGAATTTTTTTTACCATTGATTTCTGCTAGCGGATTCTGCTTGAAGAATGAGCATGTTCTTTCTTCAAGCGGAACGGAATTCAGCGTCGGAATTCTGCTAGCAGAATTTCCGCAGTGTGAACAGGCCGGCAGAAATAACATTAAAGTCAATGGGCAGAGGGGATGTGCATTAATTTGGAGAGGAGAATTCAAGAGGAATTACTCGAGTAAATTCCTCTTGAATTACTCCGTGTGAACGCACCCCAACAGTGCTAGAAGCAGACAGCGCCAAACATGGTGTAGTGGCCATACTGTGTTACTGCAGCTCACTTCCCATTGAAATAAATAGGAGCTGAACTGCAGTACCTATGCAAGATCACTACACAATGGATGGCACTGCCTGCTTCTGGCTCGCTCTCTGCCTCGCTGTATGTCGGCGCTGCAAGGGAGAGAGACCGAGTCGAGAAGGGGTCTGCCCGAGAAGGTTTACAGTGCACAAGCAGCAGCATGCAGCTCACAATGGGCGTCACAGTTCTTGAAGAAACCGTACGATTCTCAACGAGTTCTGTGCACGAGCCCTTTTCTGATAAACAAGACTTGCTCGGCTTCATATGGTTAAAGGGGTTATCCTCCAGGTGATGATAGTCATACCTGCCAGAACTGGGTATTTCCTGTTGAATTTCATTCTCTAAACTACACATCCCATAGTTCACTTTCCTCCCTCAGCTACCCCACCCATTGAAACACACCTGTGATCCCTTCAATGCAATAAACCAGTGTTTTTTTTTTGTTATTTAATCAGGGTGCCTACAGCTGTTGCAAAATAAACTCTCTCCCACCCAGCAGTTGCTCCACCCATTGAAGCAGACAGGCTCCCTGTCATCAGCTGACTAGTGAGTCAGGTCTCGGCCGCATTGCAAGCTGGGAAAAATCTGAGACAACAGTCATTTTGTATGCTGTTAAAAATAAATATTGGGGCGAAAATCACAGAAGAATTGTGAGAAAACCGTCACACACAGGTACAGACACTATATTATGAACTATACTAACTTTACAGCCCCTGTAGCATAGTCAAAGAAAAAAATTCCTGGAATACCCCTTTAAGTCCTGATGTGTACCGCTGCTTCTCGCCACACTGATCTGGACTTACACATTACTGTGATTTCTTACCTTCCAAACTGCAATGGAAAGTTTTTCTTAATCCTGTGAAAAAGTTTTTCTCCATTATCCAATTCAACGTAAAAATACGGGGTTCCGGGCTGTACAATCTATTAAAAAAATAAAAAATAAAATAAAGATTCTGATAAAGTTACGGACCATTTTATAATATAAGGGTGTGTTTCCCTACCAGGGTACCTCCAGCTGATGCAAAAACTACAACTCCCAGCATGCCCGGACAGCCTCTGGCTGTCCGGGCATGCTGGGTGTTGTAGTTTTGCAACAGCTGGAGGCACCCTGGGTTGTAACAGGTTTTTCCTATTAGGGCAGCTGGAGGTCCAAACGTTACATAACATGTAAGCATGTAATACTCCATTTTCCCTGCAGAGGCGCTGTTCAGCCAACCCCACCCACATTAAAGGGGTATTCCAGGCAAAAACTTAGATAGATATATATATATATAATCTCTATCTATCGATCTATTTCCTTATAATTTGGGGAGGGTCAGAGAAACAGTTCAAACAATTTGTACAATATGTAGGTAGAAATTAATTTAACCTTAGATTCACCTACCATTTTGATAAAAAGGAGATTAATTTCCTGGACATCACAGTGGTGGGTGAAGGAGACCATATAAAATTACTCCAGTACAGAAAGGAGACAGCTACCAACTCGATACTGCTGGCCTCATCCTGCCACCCTAAATATGTCCTGGATAACATTCCCTTTGGGGAATTGTGTAGAGTGAAACGGAATTGTTCCAGTGACAGCAAAGTTAGGGTGGTAGCATCAGAACTACACATTAGGTTTAAAAATAGAGGGTACAGCAAGCATACCATTGACTTAGCTCATGAAAAAGTCAATGGTATCACCAGAAAGGAGTTAGTCACCTACTCTAGGAGAAAGCAACAAAGGAGAGGAGGATACAATACGGAGGGGATGGTAAGTAAAAACAAAAATAAAAGTGTCACTAAACCATATTTCGTAACGCCATACAGTGTAAATTTTGGTCAAATTAAGGGTATCATCAAAAAATACATACCAGTATTGGAATCTGATCCGATACTAAAAGAAATAGTGTCGGAGGGCATAGAAATAGTATCCAAAAAGGGCCCCTCAATAGGCTCAAAAATATCGCCCAGCTTGTTCCAGAGCAACAAATCGTCTAGTAGCAAATATAATTGGTTAAAAACTGTGGGAAATAGAAAATGTGGACATACAAGATGTCTCACGTGTGACCATATGGTAAACACAGACACGGTGACATCTTGCTCCACAGGTAATTCCTATAAACTACGGGACTTTACAAATTGTAATACTAAGTCTATTGTTTATGTAGCCACCTGCACCATCTGCAAGATACAGTATGTAGGTTGTTCTAGCAATTCTTTGAAAATGAGATTTAGAAAACATGTCTCAGATGTTAAAAGCAATGTTACAGGCATGTCGATGTTATCCCATCATTTTAGGGAGGTACATGGAGGAGATGTGACGGGTCTATGGGTATCTGGGGTAGAAAGGGTTATTTTGGGTCCGAGGGGAGGAGACCTTAGGAATAAGCTTTATAACAGGGAGGCATATTGGATATTCCTCCTTGGCACGAGGCATCCCCTCGGACTAAATAAAAGATTAGATCTAGCTCTCACTTGCCCTTAGACCCCAATAGGTAGCTGGGAGCTGTATACCATGCGCGTGTGTGTCTCCATATACGAGCCTAGTGACATCCTATTATTATTTCATTTTTTTCTTGTTTAAATGTAACAATAACATAACCGAGAATGGTACATATACAAATAAAAAATATAATATTCTGTTACTGTTCTTGCAGATGATTGTTCCTACCTGGCTATTCTCAAAATATGTTATTAACCTGTGATATAAATGTCTACACTGTATTTGGAGAAAGTCTATTATAACAACAAACGTTTTGGGTATACCCAGTTGTGAACGTGGCTTAAAAAATTCATGTTTCCCAATCCGATACTCCAGCACCATGTCTTGTATTAGAACGATTTTACTATGATGTGTGTGGTCATGTGACCGCTATTTTGTGTATTTTAAGACGTTCGTTGTGGTTACCTGTTACCTACGACTAAGCATTCCGGTGCGAAACGCGTCAGGTTATCCTGTGTACTGCGTTATGCTGAAATAAACTTCAGAGTTCTTAACTGCATACAACAGTTCTGTGCCGGACTATCTTCTTTATTGCAAATTGTGAGAGCCGGAGGCGGTACCGGTGTGTCCGCAGCACAGACTAAGGAGCAGTTGCGGGTGTGGTGATCCATTGTTGTGCATAATATATATTATATTATATTATATTTATATATATATATATATATATATATATATATATATATATATATTATATATATATATTATATATATATATTATATATATATATTATATATATATATATATATATATATATTATATATATATATATATATATATATATATATCTATATCTATCTATCTCTCAACTGGCTCTGGAAAGTTAAACAGATTTGTAAATTACTTCTATTAAAAAATCTTAATCCTTCCAATAGTTATTAGCTTCTGAAGTTTTCTCTCTAACTGCTCGTTGAGGATGTCACATCCCGGGAGCTGTGCATGATGGGAAAATATCCCCATAGGAACTGCACAGCTCCCGGGACTCAGAGAGCAGTTGGGCAGAAAACAACAACTCAACTTCAGAAGCTAATAACTATTGGACGGATTAAGATTTTTTAATCGAAGTAATTTACAAATCTGTTTAACTTTCCGCAGCCAGTTGATATATATAAAAAAGTTTTGGCCTGGAATACCCCTTTAAACAAGCTAACATACCTGCTTGATGTCAGTGTGCACCGGGATCTCCAGCAGCTCTATGTTCTGTTCCTGAGCTTGCACGATAAAGGACTCTTTAATGTCGTCTGTGGCACAACAGCTTAATGGCAGAGGGACCACCTGGTGGAAAAATGTTCCCAATGTACCAAGGGGTTAATTTGTGAAACGTAGAAAGGTGTTGGAGACTATAGTAAGTGAAGTATTTCCCTTGGCGGTGCTCACACGTTAGTCAGTGACTACTTTAAATCTCCACAAGATAAAAAAAAAATCTCAAAAATAATAAATATAAATAATAATAATAATAGATCATAATATATCATCATAATTATATTATGATAATTTTTATTAGTTATCACAAATATTAGCAATAATACTAATAGTAATACTAATACCAATAGTCATAATTATAATTATTTTATTATGATAATTTTTATTATCATTAGTTATCACAAGTATTATCATTAATACCAATAGTAATACTAACACAATAATAATATCAATACAATTATAATAATTAGAGATGAGCGAACTTACAGTAAATTTGATTCGTCACAAACTTCTCGGCTCGGCAGTTGATGACTTATCCTGCATAAATTAGTTCAGCCTTCAGGTGCTCCCATGGGCTGGAAAAGGTGGATACAGTCCTAGGAGACTCTTTCCTAGGACTGTATCCATCTTTTCCAGCCCACCGGAACTCCTGAAAGCTGAACTAATTTATGCAGGATAAGTCATCAACTGCCGAGCCGAGAAGTTTGTGACGAATCGAATTTACTGTAAGTTCGCTCATCTCTAATAATATTACCAATTATAATACTTGTATATAATAATAATTAATAATATTTAATATAAATATTATAATAAATATTATTAATACAATTTATAATAATCATTTTAATAAATAATAATTATAATTACTACATTATTAATAATAGCAATGCCATATTATTAAATTGTTATAACTATAATAGAACCATCATGATATTATTCAAAATTATATTATATTATATTTATGGGGGGGGGGGGGAATTATTATTAATAATTAATTCCTCCTACAACAGTCTTACCTACCTTTTCCAGAAAACCTTCACACTTTTTAAAGGGGTATTCCAGGCCAAAAAATGTTTTTCATATATCAACTGGCTCCGGAAAGTTAAACAGATTTGTAAATTACTTCTATTAAAAAATCTTAATCCTTCCAATAGTTATTAGCTTCTGAAGGTGAGTTGCTGTTTTCTGTCTAACTGCTTTCAGATGACTCACGTCCCTGGAGCTGTGCAGTTCCTATGGGGATATTCTCCCATCATGCACAGCTCCCGGGACGTGACATCATCATTGAGCAGTTAGACAGAAAACTTCAGAAGCTAATAACTATTGGAAGGATTAAGACTTTTTAATAGAAGTAATTTACAAATCTGTTTAACTTTCCGGAGCCAGTTGATATATATAAAAAAAAGTTTTTGCCTGGAATACCCTTTTATCTAATTATCTTTAAAAATTGTGAGTAACTCACTACAACAGCGCCCCCTCCAGTGAGAGGAGAACATTACAAGGAGCATGTAAATCCATTCTCTTCCACATTTCTGCAGAGTTTGTTCATTGAAAACAGCTCAAATGACGTCTGGAGGAAGTTTACTGCTGACGTTGGCACTAGAGATGAGCGAACTTACAGTAAATTTGATTCGTCACGAACTTCTCGGCTCGGCAGTTGATGTTTTATCCTGCATAAATTAGTTCAGCTTTCAGTTGCTCCCGTGGGCTGGAAAAGGTGGATACAGTCCTAGGAGACTCTTTCCTAGGAATGTATCCACCTTCTCCAGCCCACCAGAGCACCGGAAAGCTGAACTAATTTATGCAGGATAAGTCATCAACTGCCGAGCCGAGAAGTTCGTGACGAATTGAATTTACTGTAAGTTGGCTCCTCTCTAGGTTGGCACAATGGACAATCTGAATGACTGCATATAGTAAAAAATAGCACCGCAACAGCAAAGATTTAAGAGGAAGCAGAAGTAAAATATATAAAGTCAGGGATCTCAGCTATTCTTCAAGAAACCCCCCCAAAATTCATACACCGTGTCGATATTTCCCAGCTGTTGCAAAACTACAACTCCCAGCATGTCCGGAGAGCCTTTAGCTGGTCTTATGTATAAACCCTGCAAAATTGATACACTGTGTCGGTGTTTCCCAACCAGGGTGCCTCCAGCTGTTGCAAAACTACAACTCCTAGCATGCCCAAACAGCCGAAGGCTGTTTGGGCATGCTGGGAATTGTAGTTTTGCAACAGCTGGAGGCAGACGTGAGGGGAAACACTACATTGTGTTATGCCTAGAGAATTTACGCGTAGAGAAGTAAATCTACATCCTGTATTAAGTCATCACTGGGAGCGTTCGTCCCTCAGACAGAGTCAAGTCATCACGTAAGGCAGGAGAACCTGACTTTACAGACTTAAACTAATGAGATGTAATGAGATGTCAGAGCCGACGCGGTAGCGGAGAGGACATGGATCTGGAAATGACCTCTATAGACTCCCGCCGCTCTTATTATCTATGTGACGTCATCAAGCTGATCCACAATTTAGACGGATGAGCCGCTGCAATAACATCACAAGTTCAGGTTTTAGTTACAAGGTAATTGCTATTTAATTAAAGAGGGGGGGGGGGGAGAGGGGGTTTCTCATAGTTTAATCAGTACTGAAAAAATTTAGAAAAACTCTTCCATTATCCATAGGATGGGTAGTAAGTGTCTGATATCGGGGGAAGGGTGTCGACCTCCGAGGGCCCCGAATCCCTCCGCTGCATAAAGCGCAGGGTCAGCACTCGCTCTTTGCATTCTCTATGGGAGCAGCAAGTACAGCGCTCGTGTATCTCTGTCGCCTCCCATAGAGAATGCAAAGAGCGAGTGCCGACCCAGAACCCAATGCAGTGGGGGGAGAGTCAGGGGTTGGACCTCAGCACCCCATGATTAAACACTCCTCCCCCTACCCTATGGAGAGGGGATACGTTTTTAAACTCTGGAGTAACCGGTTTAAGTGTATTGCTTAGCAAAATCTGATTTAGGGTACGTTCACACAGGCAGATTACCTGCGGAATTTCATCCGAATTTAATCCGCAGCAGATTTTGCTACCATTGACTTCAATGGGTCATCAGAAAATACGCAATAGAGGCAGTTTTGCAGATTTTTCTTCAGACCCATTGAATTCAATGGTAGCAGATAATCTGCTGCGGATTTTCCGCAGCAAATACGCTGCGGAAATTCTGCAGGTAATCTGCCCGTGTGAACGCACCCTAAGGGGAGGGTCACACACAACAGATCCGCAGAGTATTTTACGCTGCAGATCCGCCGGTGACCCGACCCACAGTGTGCCTCCAGCACCAACCAACCCATAGTGTGCCTCCAGCACCAACCAACCCATAGTGTGCCTCCAGAATCACACAGCCGCGATGTCCGAGTACACTGCGCATTCGCACCACGACTAGCAGGCCCGTGTGGCTGCTCAGAGTGGCGGATTGCCACTGCAAGCGGGCCAGGAGGTGGGGTGAGGCGGGCAACAGCTGGAGGCACACTTTGGGTCGGGTCACCGAGTATTTTACGCTGCGGATCCGTTATGTGTGACTGTACCCTAATACTGCAATCTGAAAGAAAAAAGCAAATATCTAGTTAAATGGTGCAAAAAAAACAAAAAAAGAAAACCCATTTGATTAAAAGGGTACTTCACTGGAAAACATTTTATTTCTTTTTTAAATCAACTGGAGCCAGAAAGTTAAACAGATTTGTAAATGACTTCTATTAAAATGTTTTAATCCTTCCAGTACTTATCAGCTGCCGTTATGATCCACAGGAAGTTCTTTCCTTTTTTAATTTCCTTTCTGCCTGACCACAGTGCTCTCTGCTGACACCTCTGTCCATTTTATGACCTGTCCGGAGCAGGAGAGGTTTTCTATGGGGATTTTCTCCTACTCTGGACAGTTCCTAAAATGGACAGAGGTGTCAGCAGACAGCACTGTGGTCAAGCAGAAAGGAAATTCAAAAAGAAAAGAACTTCCTGTGGTTCATAACAGCAGCTGATAAGTACTGGAAGGATTAAGATTTTTTTTTAATAGAAGTAACTTGCAAATCTGTTTAGCTTTCTGGCACCAGTTGATTTAAAAAAAAAAATGTTTTCTAGTGGAGTACCCCTTTAAAGAGGTCGCGTGAATATACATTTGTACTTACAGAAGTGGCTAGATTGGCAGGTCTATACTCACCTGCTGCTGCGACTGTTCTCAGTCCCCGCTGCTCATCACTACCTGGTATCCATCTCGAAACAAGGAATTGGCGTATCAGTTGTTCCCTTGCGTCGAGAAGGGACTTTGCGGAACCTAAATTATGCTTTTTATTGTATTGCAGTGTTTCCCAACCAGGATGCCTCTAGCTGTTGCAAGACTACAACTCCCAGCATGCACCTGTTCCATAGCATTAACCAGTCAAATCTACACTCTCCTAGTACAGTCTGCCATAAGGAACTGTTCTAAGCAATCATTGTATTGCTTATACCAATATTTTCCAACAAGGATGCATCCAGCTGTGTCAAGACTACAACTCCCAGCATGCACCTGTTCCACAGCATTAACCAGTCAGATCTACGCTCTTCTAGTACAGTCTGCCATAAGGGACTGTTATAAGCAATCATTGTATTGCTTATACCAGTGTTTTACAACCAGGATGCCTCCAGCTGTTGCAAAACTACAACTCCCAGAAAGCCCAAATAGCCTTCTACGCTCTCCTAGTACATTCTCCCATAAGGGACTGTTATAAGCAATCATTGTATTGCTTATACCAATGTTTTCCAACCAGGATGCCTCCAGCTGTTGGAAAACTACAACTCTCAGCATGCACCTGTTCCACAGCATTAACCAGTCAGATCTACGCTCTTCTAGTACAGTCTGCCATAAGGGACTGTTATAAGCAATCATTGTATTGCTTATACCAGTGTTTTACAACCAGGATGCCTCCAGCTGTTGCAAAACTACAACTCCCAGAAAGCCCAAATAGCCTTCTACGCTCTCCTAGTACAATCTCCCATAAGGGACTGTTATAAGCAATCATTTTATTGCTTATACCAGTGTTTTACAACCAGGATGCCTCCAGCTGTTGCAAAACTACAACTCCCAGAAAGCCCAAATAGCCTTCTACGCTCTCCTAGTACAATCTCCCATAAGGGACTGTTATAAGCAATCATTGTATTGCTTATACCAGTGTTTTCCAACCAGGATGCCCCCAGCTGTTGCAAAACTACAACTCCCAGCATGCCCGGACAGCCTTCGGCTGTCCGGGCATGCTGTGAGTTGTAGTCTTGCAACAGCTGGAGGCACCCTGGTTGGGAAACGCTAGTGTATTCTGTGACTTGTTTTTTGCTAAAAAGGACAGTCGGGACCACCTTTACCACAGCTCCTCCCATAAGCTTGATGCCAAACAAAATCAATAGGTCCTAAAAGAATTATTCTAGTATGTGTCATAATAAGGTGCGTTCAGTGCAACTAGGGTATGCAAGCGTTCACGGAACCGTAGAGGATTGATGTGAACACATTCCCATTCCCTATGGGCCAATTTGGAGCACAGACTGTTTTGAATGAGCCTTAGTTGAGCTCATTATCAGATATAGGAGCTATTTCCATACACCATTGTGTACGAATCACATAATGATGCGGCTGACTACACCTCCTATTATGCTAGTTGAGGTCGAGCTACTTTAAAGTGAACTTCTTGAGGACCTTTGAAGACCGTACCTTCCCGTGCTCAATGATGGCGTAAATGTTGCAACAAAAACCACCGCACTCACTTGCAGCTGGAGGTGCTGACTCCTATAGTTCCTCTCGAACATGACGTATCTCTTGGCCTTTGACTTGTAGAACTTCTTCAGGGAGGCTTTGTATTTCTCACACTCCTCGACCACGTCAGAAGAGAGGTCCACCATGGCCTGGTAGTGTCCGATGGGCAGGATGAGCACGTGGTCCGAGGTCAGGCCGCCCTTGGCCAAAGCCACGTAGCACTGGAAGAAGAAAACACGACAACGTTGTCGAAAGGTGCAGGGGTGTCCATTAAATGTTTAAGAGTGGACACTCAATTTACTGTCCCTTGAAAAAAACTTAAAGGGGTTATCCAGGAAAAAAAATTTTTTTTATATATATCAACTGGCTCCAGAAAGTTAAACAGATTTGTAAATTACTTCTATTAAAAAATCTTAATCCTTTCAGTACTTATGAGCTTCTGAAGTTAAGGTTGTTCTTTTCTGTCTAAGTGCTCTCTGATGACACGTGTCTCGGGAAACGCCCAGTTTAGAAGCAAATCCCCATAGCAAACCTCTTCTAAACTGGGCGTTTCCCGAGACACGTGTCATCAGAGAGCACTTAGACAGAAAAGAACAACCTTAACTTCAGAAGCTCATAAGTACTGAAAGAATTAAGATTTTTTAATAGAAGTAATTTACAAATCTGTTTAACTTTCTGGAGCCAGTTGATAACCCCTTTAAAATAGGCACACTCATTAAAACAAATTTTTGTTATTGCTAAAAAAAAAAAAATCTTTCTAATGTACTTTGTTTAAAAAAAATAATGTTTTTTATGTTTTATTTGGGTTTAAAAATCCTGCCACTAGGTGTCTCCCTACTTGTCCAGAGCACATTTCCCCCCATCCCTTCTCTTGCACAGACTTTGGACTCCTGCTGGCCTGGCAGAAGTCCAAAATCAGGAAATGCAGTCTGGAGTGCTGAGAGGGTGTGTGTGCAGCCTTATCCAATCATAGCTCATCTCACACTGAACTGCTCTGGGCTGTGTGTAGCAGAGAGAGTGAGGAAGTTCTCCCTGTATGGCTTCAGATGATGTCACTGCCTGCTGGGGAACGCCCCCTTCCCAGTCTGTGAATCTGACTAAGCAGAAAATACAGAGCAATATCAAGGTAGAAAACTAACAAATAATAAAAATAAAGGTGGGGGGGGGGGGGGTTTATCATGATGGAGGCAATGAACTGGGAGGATTTATAAACTATAACAAGATCATGACAGGTACTCTTTAACATGTCTTAGAGCAAGGGGACTAAGAAGTGGTGGCGCCTGGGTTTTCATCAGACCTTTCCGATAGGGGTTATTCATTAGAGATGAGCGGGGTTACAGTGATTCGAGTCGTCACAAACCTCGCGGCTCGGTGGTTGCTGACTTTAGCCTGCATAAATTAGTTTAGTTTTCAGGTGCTCTGGTGGGCTTGAAAAGGTGGATACAGTCCTAGGAGAACTGAGAAGGTGCCAACAGTTCTCCACTGCTAAATCCAATCCCCTGCGCACGGACTGGCCGGTGCTTCCAGGCCCAATAGAGTGGCACGACAAGAAGATGTCCAGCACAGTATGTAGGATGAAACAAACTCTTTATTACAGATCACATGGATATACACTGGAACAATAGCCAAGGCATTTCGGATCAAACTGGACCATTAATCATGGCAAGATGCCATGATTAAAGGGGTACTCCGGTGAAAACCTTTTTTCTTTTAAATCAACGGGTGCCAGAAAGATAAACATATTTGTAAATTACTTCTATTAAAAAAATCTTAATATTTCCAGTACTTATTAGCTGCTGAATGCTACAGAGGAAATTCCATTCTTTTCGGAACACTGATGACATCACGAGCACAGTGCTCTCTGCTGACATCTCTGTGCATTTTAGCAACCGTGCATAGCAGATGTATGCTAAGGGCAGCATGGTGGCTTAGTGGTTATCACTGCTGCCTTGCAGTGCTGGGGACTTGGGTTCAAATCCCACTAAGGACAACAATAAATGGTTATTATTATTATTATAATAACGTCAGCAAAGAGCACTGTGCTCGTGATGTCATCAGAGAGCATTCCAAAAAGAAAAGAATTTCCTCTGTAGTATTCAGCAGCTAATAAGTACAGGAAGGATTAAGATTTTTTAATAGAAGTAATTTACAAATATGTTTAACTTTCTGCCACCAGTTGATTTAAAAGAAAAAAAGGTTTTCACCGGAGTACCCCTTTAACCCCTTCAGGACCAAGCCCATTTTGGCCTTAAGGACCAGAGCGTTTTTTGCACATCTGACCACTGTCACTTTAAACATTAATAACTCTGGAATGCTTTTAGTTATCATTCTGATTCCGAGATTGTTTTTTCGTGACATATTCTACTTTAACATGGTGGTAAATTTTTGTGGTAACTTGCATCCTTTCCTTGTGAAAAATCCTAAAATTTGACGAAAAATTTGAAAATTTTGCATTTTTCTAACTTTGAAGCTCTCTGCTTGTAAGGAAAATGTATATTACAAATAAAAAAAATTTTTATTCACATATACAATATGTCTACTTTATGTCTGCATCATAAAAGTGACGAGTTTTTACTTTTGGAAGACACCAGAGGGCTTCAAAGTTCAGCAGCAATTTTCCAATTTTTCACAAAATTTTCAAACTCACTATTTTTCAGGGACCAGTTCAGGTTTGAAGTGGATTTGAAGGGTCTTCTTATTAGAAATACCCCACTAAAGACCCCATTATAAAAACTGCACCCCCCAAAGTATTCAAAATGACATTCAGTCATCATTTTAACCCTTTAGGTGTTTCACAGGAATAGAAGCAAAGTGAAGGAGAAAATTCACAATCTTCATTTTTTACACTCGCATGTTCTTGTAGACCCAATTTTTAAATTTTTACAAGGGGTAAAAGGAGAAAATGTATACTTATATTTGTAGCCCAATTTCTCTCGAGTAAGCACATACCTCATATGTCTATGTAAAGTGTTCGGCGGGCGCAGTAGAGGGCTCAGAAGGGAAAGAGCGATAAGGGGATTTTGGAGAGTACGTTTTTCTGAAATGGTTTTTGGGGGCATGTTGCATTTAGGAAGCCCTTATGGTGCCAGAACAGCAAAAAACCCTCACATGGCATACCATTTTGGAAACTAGACCCCTTGAGGTACGTAACAAGGAATAAAGTGAGCCTTAATACCCCACAGGTGTTTCACGACTTTTGCATATGTAAAAAAAAATTTTTTTTTCACTAAAATGTGTGTTTCCCCCCAAATTTCACATTTTTCCAAGGGTTAATAGCAGGAAATACCCCCCAATATTTGTAACCCCTTCTCTTCTGAGTATGGAGGTACCCCATAAGTTGACCTGAAGTGCACTATGGGCGAACTACAATGCTCAGAAGAGAAGGAGTCATATTTGGCTTTTTGAGAGCAAATTTTGCTCGGGGGGCATGTCGCATTTAGGAAGCCCCTATGGTGCCAGAACAGCAAAAAATACCCACATGGCATACCATTTTGGAAACTAGACCCCTTGAGGAATGTAATAAGGAATAAAGTGAGCCTTATTACCCCACAGGTGTTTCATGACTTTTGCATATGTAAAAAAAAAAAAAAAAATTTCCACTAAAATGTGTGTTTCCCCCCTAATTTCACCTTTTTCTAATAGCAGAAAATACCCCCCAAAATTTGTAACCCCTTCTCTTCTGAGTATGGAGGTACCCCATAAGTTGACCTGAAGTGCACTATGGGCGAACTACAATGCTCAGAAGAGAAGGAGTCATATTTGGCTTTTTGAGAGCAAATTTTGCTCGGGGAGCATGTCGCATTTAGGAAGCCCCTAAGGTGCCAGAACAGCAAAAAAAAACACACATGGCATAACATTTTGGAAACTAGACCCCTTGAGGAACGTAACAAGGGGTACAGTGAGCATTTGCCCCCCACTGGTGTCTGACAGATCTTTGGAACAGTGGGCTGTCCAAGTTTTCATTTTCATGGACCACTGTTCCAAAGATCAGTCAGACACCTGTGGGGGGTAAATTCTCACTGCACCCCTCATTACATTCCGTGAGGGGTGTCGTTTCCGAAATGGGGTCACATGTGGGGTTTTGTTTTTTTTGCGTTTGTCAAAACCGCTGTAACAATCAGCCACCCCTGTGCAAATCACCTCAAATGTACATGGTGCGCTCTCCCTTCTGGGCCTTGTTGTGCGCCCCCAGAGCACTTTGCGCTCACATATGGGGTATTTCTGTAGTAGGGAGAAATTGCGTTACAAATTTTGGGGGGCTTTTTTCCCTTTTACCTCTTGTGAAAATGTAAAGTATAGGGCAACATCAGCATGTTAGTGTAAAAAATAAAACATTTTTACACTAACATTCTGGTGTAGACCCCAACATTTCCTTTTCATGAAGGGTTAAAGAAGAAAAAGCCCCCCAAACCTTGTAACGCAATTTCTCCCGAGTACAGCGATACCCCATATGTCGCCCTAAACTGTTGCCCTGAAATACGACAGGGCTCCAAAGTGAGAGCGCCATGTGCATTTGAGGCCTAAATTAGGGATTTGCATAGGGGTGGACATAGGGGTATTCTACGCCAGTGATTCCCAAACAGGGTGCCTCGAGCTGTTGCAAAACTCCCAGCATGCCTGGACAGTCAACGGCTGTCCGACAATACTGGGAGTTGTTGTTTTTCAACAGCTGGAGGCTCTGCTTTGGAAACAGTGGTGTACCGGACGTTCTTATTGGGGGAGGGGGGCTGTGTAAGGGTATGTGTATATGTAGTGTTTTTAACTTTTTATTTTATTTTGTGTTAGTGTAGTGTAGTGTTTTTAGGGTACAGTCACATGGGCGGGGGATTACAGCGAGTTTCCCAGCGCAAAATTTGCTGCATCTCAAGATGCGAGAAACCCACTGTAAAAGCCTCGCCCATGTGAATGTACCCTGTACATTCACGGGGGTGGCGGGGCGGGGGGGGGGGGGAGCTTGCATCAGCTGTTGCAAAACCACAACTCCCAGCATGCATGGTCTGTTAGTGCATGCTGGGAGTCATAGTTTTGCAACAGCTGGAGGCACACAGGTTAGGAAACACTGAGTTAGAAACAGACAATGTTTCCCAACCAGTGTGTCTCCAGTTGTTGCAAAACTACAACTCCCAGCATGCCCAGACAGCTGAAGGGCATGCTGGGAGTTGTAGTTCGGCAACATCTGAAGGGCCAGATGTTGCTGAACTAAAACTCCCAGCATGCCTGGACAGTCAGTGCATACTGGGAGTTGTAGTTTTGCAACAGCTGGAAGAGCACAGATTGGAGACCATTATACAATGGTCTCCAAACTGGGGCCCTCCAGATGTTGCAAAACTACAACTCCCAGCATGCCCAGACAGCCAAAGGCTGTCTAGGCATGCTGGGAGTTGTAGTTTTCAGACTCCTAGAAGCAGCAGTGAAGATCTTCACTGCTGCCTCTGAGGACTACATACTTACCTGCTGGTCCCGTCGCTGCTCGCCCACGTGGCCGGTCCTGCCGCTGCTCCTCGGTCCTGACGCTGCTCCAGGTAAGTCCGCCGGTCCCCACGTGTTCCCCCCGTGTGCCGCAGGTCCCCGCGAGCCCCTGCAGCCTTCGTCCCCCGTTCTGCCCGACTTCCAGGGGGGGGCAGTGCGGGGGATCTGAACTTTCACCCCAGATCACTGTGATTGGTCCACAGGGACCAATCACAGTGATCGCTGACCAGGAACATCAATTGATGGTCCTGGGGGTGAAGCAGAAGTTGTCCCCTGCTGGAAACAGCGGGACTTCTGCCAGTTAACCCGTGCGATGCTGCGCATCGCCGGGTTAACTGCATGTCATTTATAAACGCTGGGATGCGCGAACGCACTGCACAACCCGGCGTTTATATATGACATTCTGCGGGAAGGGGTTAAGGGTCCAGTTTGATCCGAAATGCGTTGGCTATTGTTCCTGTGTATATCCATGTGATCCGTAATTAAGATCCTACATACTGTGCTGGACATCTCTTTTCGTCATGGCAGTCCTAGGAGAGTCTCCTAGGTCTGTATCCTCCTTCTCCTGAACTAATTTATGCAGGATAAAGTCAGCAACCGCCGAGCCACGAGGTTCCTGACTTATCGAATTACTGTAACTTCGCTCATCTCTATTGTTAATAAAATAAAGTAAATAAATAAATAAATAAATGAAAACTATATGGCTTACCTCTGCTTCCGTGCCCACACTGCTAACATGTTACACATCAGGTGACCGCAGCAGCCAATCAGCGGCCACAGTGGTCACGCTTCGTACTAAGGCATACGGAGAGTGACTGCCGAGACTGCAAAACTGACTGCAGCAGTCACGTGAATTCCGCTGCTCATGATACACCAGGGGTTGCCGACCGGAGGAAGAACGGGAGATCAGCGTGTAAATGGAGATGGAGGTAAGTAAAACTGTTTTTGTTTTGTTTTTTTTCCCCCAAAGATGAGGGGACGCTAATGATTGTGACACAGGGGGACTCTAATGATGGTGGGAAATGAGGGGATACTAATGATCGTGACACATGAGGAGAGATGAGAGACACTAATGACTGATATGGGGAGAAAGGAGCGGACATCAATGATTGTGACATGAGGGGAATCAAATTAATGACACAGAGGGAGGGCTGAGGGGACAGTTATGACTGACACAGAGAGATGATGGAAAAGTGATAACTGTGAAACAGGGGGAGATGAGGACATAAATGACTGATGCTGGAATAGATGAGCGGACACTAATGACTGACACAGGAATAGATGAGGGGATACTAATGACTGTGAAACCGGGGCGATGAGGGGGACACTAATGACTGATGCAGGAATAGATGAGGGGGATACTAATGACTGTGAAACCGGGGAGATGAGGGGGACACTAATGACTGATGCAGGAATAGATGAGGGGATACTAATGACTGTGAAACCGGGGAGATGAGGGGGACACTAATGACTGATGCAGGAATAGATGAGGGGATACTAATGACTGACACCGGGGAGATGAGGGGGACACTAATGACTGATGCAGGAATAGATGAGGGGATACTAATGACTGTGACACCGGGGCGATGAGGGGGACACCAATGACTGATGCAGGAATAGATGAGGGGATACTAATGACTGACACCGGGGAGATGAGAAGGACACTAATGACTGATGCAGGAATAGATGATGGGATACTAATGACTGACACCGGGGAGATGAGGGGGACACTAATGACTGATGCAGGAATAGATGAGGGGATCACTAATGACTGACACCGGGGCGATGAGGGGGACACTAATGACTGATGCAGGAATAGATGAGGGGATACTAATGACTGTGACACCGGGGAGATGAGGGGGACACTAATGACTGATGCAGGAATAGATGAGGGGATACTAATGACTGACACCGGGGAGATGAGGGGACACAAATGACTGATGAGGGAAAAGATGGGGACACAAATGACTGATGCAGGAATAGATGAGGGGACACTAATGACTGACACACAGGGAGAGATGAGGGGGACACTAAAGACTGACACACAGGGAGAGGTGAGGGGCACACTTATGACTGACACACAGGGAGAGATGAGGGGGACACTAAAGACTGACACACAGGGAGAGGTGAGGGGCACACTTATGACTGACACACAGGGAGAGATTAGGGGCACACTTATGACTGACACACAGGGAGAGATTAGGGGCACACTTATGACTGACACAGGGAGAGATGAGGGGGACACTAAAGACTGACACACAGGGAGAGGTGAGGGGCACACTTATGACTGACACACAGGGAGAGATTAGGGGCACACTTATGACTGACACACAGGGAGAGATTAGGGGCACACTTATGACTGACACACAGGGAGAGATGAGGGGCACACTTATGACTGACACACAGGGAGAGATGAGGGGCACACTTATGACTGACACACAGGGAGAGATGAGGGGCACACTTATGACTGACACACAGGGAGAGATGAGGGGCACACTTATGACTGACAGGGAGAGATAAAAGGAGACAAATTATTGTGATACGGGGGGGGGGGGGATAATTGGGGACGATAAAGATCGTGACATGAGGAAAGATTAGGGGACACTAATGATGGACACAGTGAGATGAGGGGGCAGTAATGACCGTGACACAGGGGGGGAGATAAGGGGACACTAGTGATATAACCATAGGACTTGCACTGTATGTTGATTTCTCTTTAATCCCTCTTTAAAAACAACATCTTTACAAAACACCAGATTAGTCATGGGAAATGTGTCAGTCTTCTGTGAATACACAGCGCAGGCCAGGGCAATGTTACTTCAGATACAATTATCATGAGATGAGCACAGGAAGAGGGATAAGATCAACACGCGGTACACGCGGAGGATCTGTACAACCATTGTGAACAGTAGGCCAGATAACTTTGGGTGTATGTTCTATCACAGTGTTTTTTCAACCAGGGTGCCTCCAGCTGTTGCAAAACTACAACCCCCAGCATGCCCGGACAGCCGAAGGCTGTCCGGGCATGCTGGGAGTTGTAGTTTTGCAACAGCAGGAGGCACCCTGGTGTGAAAACACTGGTATAAGCAATACAATGATTGCTTATAACAGTCCCTTATGGGAGAATGTTCCAGGAGAGCGTAGAAGGCTATTTGGGCATGCTAGGAGTTGTTGTTTTGCAACAGCAGGAGGCATCCTGGTGTGAAAACACTGGTATAAGCAATACAATGATTGCTTATAACAGTCCCTTATGGGAGAATGTTCCAGGAGAGCGTAGAAGGCTATTAGATCTGACTGATTAATGCTATGGAACAGCATAGCACTGATCAGTATAAGCCAGTGTTGCCCAACCAAGAAGTAAATCTACATCCTGTATTAAGTCATCACTGGGAGCGTTCGTCCCTCAGACAGAGTCAAGTCATCACGTAAGGCAGGAGAACCTGACTTTACAGACTTAAACTAATGAGATGTAATGAGATGTCAGAGCCGACGCGGTAGCGGAGAGGACATGGATCTGGAAATGACCTCTATAGACTCCCGCCGCTCTTATTATCTATGTGACGTCATCAAGCTGATCCACAATTTAGACGGATGAGCCGCTGCAATAACATCACAAGTTCAGGAGGGTTTAGTTGCAGGGTAATTGATAATTGCCAGGGTTTCAAAATTAAAGGGGTACTCCGGATGAAAAAAAAGAATATTCTAAAATCGACTGGTGTCAGAAAGTTATAAATTACTTCTATGTAAAAATCTTAATCCTTCCAGTACTTACCAGCTGCTGTATGCAACAGAGGAAGTTGTGTAGCCCTTTCCAGTCTGACCACAGTGCTCTCTGCTGACACCTCTGTCTGTGTCAGGAACTGTCCAGAGAAAGAGTGATTCGCTATGTGCATTTGCTCCTGCGCTGGACAGTTCCTGACACAGAGGTGGCAGCAGAGAGCACTGTGGTCAGACTGGAAAGAACTACACAACTTCCTCTGGAGCATACAGCAGTTGATAAGTACTGAAAGGATAAATATGTAAATTACTTCTGTGTAAAAAAATATCTGTATAACTTTCTTGATTAGAAATCCCCCTCCACTGGAGTACTCCTTTAACCACTTACGTCCTGAATCCTCTCCCTTTCTATAACGCGGGGCCTCTAACAACGGCCAGGACCCGTGGCTTCTAGCTATTAATCCTTTAGATGCAGCGTTCAAAGTTGATTGCCGCATCTAAAGTGAAAGTAAACTACTTCCGGCTAGCTCAGTGGGCTGTTCAGGACAGCAGTAGCGAAATCGCGCCACCCTGAACAGCTGAGGGACAAAAGGAGGGTGCCTTACCTTCCTCCTACATGTCCGATCGCCGAATGACTGCTCAGTCCCCGAGATCCAGGCATGAGCAGTCAAGCGGCAGAATCAGTGATCAATGGTTTCCTATGGGAAAACAACGATCAATGTAAAAGATCAGTGTGTGCAGTGTTATAGCCCCCTATGGGAGCAATAACATTGCAAAAAATAAAAAATAAAAAAAAATAAAAAAAGTTTATAAGAGATCATTTAACCCCTTCCCTAATAAAAGTAAGAATCACCCCCCTTTTTCCATTAAAAAACAAAAACAAAAAACTGTGTACATAAAAATAAACATATGTGGTATCACCGCATATATATCCTTAATTAAAGGAGAACTCTAGACCATAAAAATTGTCCCCCAGAGTGCCGGCAGTAAAAAAAATAAAGATGTACATACCTTCCTCCGCTCCCCCGGGGCCTCCAGTAACCGGCTCCAGTTTCTGCCGCAATCCACTTCCTGGTTGCCGGTGGTCGGATGAATCAGCCAATCACCAGCCGAAGCGCAGTCCGACTTGGCCAGCGATTGGCTAAGCGGCAGTGTGAAAACGCTTCAGGAGACAAAATTCTTCACTACACCGGCACCTGCAGCCGGGGCGGAAAACGTCACACTACTGCTCAGCCTATCGCCAGCCGGGTCGGACTGCGCTGCGGCTGGCGATTGGCTGATTCATCCGACCACCGGCAACCAGGAAGTGGATTGCGGCGAAGACCGGAGACAGTTACCGGAAGCCCCAGGGGAGCGGAGGAAGATATGTACATCTTTATTTCTTTACTGCCGACACTATGGGGGACAATTTTTATGGTCTGGAGTTCTCCTTTAAACCACAAAAAAAAATTCCAAAGTCCAAAATAGCGTATTTTTGGTCACTTTATATCATGAAAAAAATTAATAAAAAGCAATCAAGAAGTCCAATCAATACAATAATGGTACCGCTAAAAACTTCAGATCACAGCGCAAAAAATTAGTCCTCATACCACCCAATACGCAGTAAAATAAAAAAGTTATAGGGGTCAGAAGATGACTATATATATATATATATATATTGTTCTGCATGTAGTTATGAATTTTTTCTGAAGTACGGCAAAATCAAACCTATATAAGTAGGGTATCATTTTAACCGTATGGACCTAAAGAATAGAGACAAGGTGTCATTTTTTACGAAAATGCACTGCGTAGAAACGGAAGCCCCCAAAATTTACAAAATGGTGTTTATTTCTTCAATTTTGTTGCACAATTATTTTTTTTTTTTCATTTCACCGTAGATTTTTGGGTAAAATGACTGACTGCATTACAAATTAGAATTGGTGGTGCAAAAAAAATAAGCCATCATATGTATTTTTAGGTGCAAAATTTAAAGAGTCATGATTTTTTTTAAAGTTAGGGAGGAAAAAACGAAAAGGCAAAAACAGAAAAACCCCGGGTCCTTAATGGGTTAAACTATAAATAATAATAATGTGTATTGTTCAGATTGATCTGAAAATTGCAATCCGGGAGAAATAAGCATAAACTGAATAAAAGCGCAATCACAGAAAAATAGCGGAAATCTGAACATAAATGCAAGCTGAGAGAAAAGCGCAAAAATCGGAATAATAGTGCACTCTGGAGATAAAAATGCTGAAAATCTGTATAGCGCAATTAGAGAAAAATGTAAAAAAAAAAAAAAATTTTTTGTGCATTTTGACAGAAAAGAACAATGTGAATAGTACATTCTGAGAGAAAAGTGCCAGAATCTAAGTAATAGTGCATTCTGAGAAAGAAGAACAAAAATGTGAATAATAGTGCATTCTGAGTGAAAAATTGTAAAAATCTGAATAATAGAGAAATACTGTATTTGATAAAAGGGGTCATCTGGCGATACATTTGTTCTTCCAAAAGTGGCTGCAAATTGCCACTGTGACTATTCCTGATCCCCACTGCTCATTACTACCTGGTATCTGTCTCTATACAAATAGGTGGCCCCTAAGCCAATCACTAGCTGATACAGGTCCCCGCTGCAGCCAGTGACTAGTTACTGACAGATCAGCTATTCCTTCATATCATGAAGTCACCAGGAGGTGGTGAATAGTGGGGACCAGGTAGTAGGTTTTTTAAGGGTTTGTGCAGAAAAGCCAAAATTTTTAAAATAGCAGCAAACTGGATTAACCTGTTGCGGAAGCAGGGCGTACAGGTACGCCCTTGCACCCAAGTTTAAAGCTGCAGATAAGGGTAAATACAGGGTGTGTGTGTGTTTTGTTGTTTGTTTTCTTTTTAAACCCACATTACATTATGTGACCTATTCATCTGGATGTTCTTCACCTCAGACACTTACATGTTCCCCAATGCTGACCACCAGATGCTTCTCCACTTCAGGACTGGCGAGACAGAACCAGCAGGGTCCGGTGGGCTGAGCTGAAAGGCAGACGATAAGAAGAGGTTTAGCTCTTTAATCTAGTTAAACACACACTCTGAGGCTTAACCCCTTAATGACACATTGATTTGGCTTTTGTGTGTCTTCTGTAGATTTGGCATATTTTATGGGTCCTGAGTTATATCCTGTATTATACCCCAGAGCTGTACTCCCTATTCTGCTGGTGAGTTCACTGTGTACATACATTACTTATCCTGTACTGATCCTGAGTTATATCCTGTATTATACTCCAGAGCTGTACTCACTATTCTGCTGGTGAGGTCACTGTATACATACATTACATTACTTATCCTGTACTGATCCTGAGTTATATCCTGTATTATACTCCAGAGCTGTACTCACTATTCTGCTGGTGAGGTCACTGTGTACATACATTACTTATCCTGTACTGATCCTGAGTTATATCCTGTATTATACTCCAGAGCTGTACTCACTATTCTGCTGGTGAGGTCACTGTGTACATACATTACATTACTTATACTGTACTGATCCTGAGTTATATCCTGTATTATACTCCAGAGCTGTACTCACTATTCTGCTGGTGAGTTCACTGTGTACATACATTACATTACTTATCCTGTACTGATCCTGAGTTATATCCTGTATTATACCCCAGAGCTGTACTCACTATTCTGCTGGTGAGATCACTGTGCACATACATTACTTATTATATTGGAGTTCAGCTATTTTATCTTGTGTTTTATCTTTCCATACAAGGAGTTGTAGTGGACTCACGGTGTTTCTTGGGCTGTTTGCCCTGGTGCCCACCCCTCCCGTCAGACTGCCGTTTCTTTCCTTGCTGCCTATTCAAGTCGAAGAAAAACTGCTGCGCCGGCTCTTCCTGCGGAGATGGAAGAAATGAAGTGATTAGCGGCATCTTTAACAGTGAAAATAATCCACATTACACTTGTAATCTGTAATTAGACAAATGTCTGAACAACATTCAATCCATCAGGTCAGAAGGGAAGTCTCACCAGTAACTAGATAATGTGTCACTACAGCTGGGGCCTTCTGGGAAGTCAATTAGAAAAGCTGGGTAATGAGCAGAGATCAATGAAGACACTGAACAGAAGCCGCTTAAAGAGATGAACACTGCCACCTGGTGGTGGAATAGTGTACAACCCAGTGGTCTCAAACTATGTTCCTCCAGATGTTGCAAAACGTCAACTTACAGCCAACGGCTGTCCGGGCATGCTGGGAGTTGAAATTTTAAACATCTGGAGGGCCACAGTTTGAGACCACTGGTATAACCCATGCATAAAAGAGCGTAAAATCATGCCATCTAGTGGTAGAACAGAGTATAACCCAAACATGACCACACATTCATGCAGTTCTGAAAGACTGCACCTATTGTGAACGACTTATACGTCATTTACTTTCCTTAACCCCTTAAGGACCCAGGGTTTTTCTGTTTTTTTTCATTTTCGTTTTTTCCTCCTTACTTTAAAAAAAATCATAACCCTTTCAATTTTGCAGCTAAAAATCCATATGATGGCTAATTTTTTGCACCACAAATTCTACTTTGTAATGACTTCAGTCATTTTACCCAAAAATCTACAGCGAAAGGGAAAAAAAAAATCATTGTGAGACAAAATTGAAAAAAAAAAATAACGCAATTTTGTAACTTTTGGGGGCTTCCGTTTCTACGCAGTAAATTTTTCGGTAAAAAGGACACCGTCTCTTTATTCTGTAGGTCCATAAGGTTAAAATGATCCCCTACTTATATAGGTTTGATTTTGGTTTAATTAACAATATATTTTTATAATTCAGACATTTCCCCACGTGGCGATACCACATATGTTTATTTTTATTTACATTTTTTTTTTAATGGGAAAAGGGGGGTGATTCAAACTTTTATTAGGGGAGGTGTTAAATGATCTTTATTCACTTTTTTTTTTTGCAATGTTATTGCTCCCATAGGGGGCTATAACACTGCACACACTGATCTTTTACATTGATCAGTGGTTTCTCATAAGAAACCATTGATCAACGATTCTGCCGCTTTACTGCTCATGACTGGATCTCAGGCACTGAGCAGTCATTCAGCGATCGGACACCAGGAGGAAGGTAAGGTCCTGCTGTGTCACAGCTGATCGGGATGCCGCGATTTTGACGTGGACATCCCAAACAGCCCCCTGAGCTAATCGGCAAAGATTTACTTTCGATTTAGACGCGGCAAAGGGTTACTAGTGCACGGCACCGCATTATAGAACGGGAGCGGACTCATGACGTACCGGTACGTCATGGATACTGTAGAAGTTAAAGAACTCTGGGAAATAGTTTTTGCATATTTAGTGCGGCATAGGCTATTATTGAAGAATAATGTAGAGGTTCTTGTGTATGCCTTCTGATAACCTGTTTTAGCCCATGTGACAGGTAGGCGATACTGAATTTAATTTTAACACTGAAATTATTTCCTAATGCTGCCTACATTTTTCCCAAGACCAAGATTGGCAAATTGGCCACTGGCGCCCTGTGCTCTTCACAGATCAAGCAGGTTCACACTGAGCACGAGACAGACGTGACAGAGTCTGGAGACAACGTTCTGCTGCCTGCAACATCCTCCAGCATGACCAGTTTGGCGGTGGGTCAGTAATGGTGTGGGGTGGCATTTCTTTAGGGGGCCACACAGCCCTCCATGTGCTTGCCAGAGGTAGCCTGACTGCCATTAGGTACCGAGATGAGATCCTCAGACCCCTTGTGAGACCATATGCTGGTGCGGTTGGTCCTGGGTTCCTCCTAATGCAAGACAATGCTAGACCTCATGTGGCTGTAGTGTGTCAGCAGTTCCTGCAAGAGGAAGGCATTGATGCTATGGACTGGGCCGCCCGTTCCCCAGACCTGAATCCGATTGAGCACATCTGGGACATCATGTCTCACTCCATTCACCACAGACTGTCCAGGAGTTGGCGGATGCTTTAGTCCAGGTCTGGGAGGACATCCCCTCAGGAGACCACCGGACACCTCATCAGGAGCATGCCCAGGCATTGTAGGGAGGTCATACGGGCACGGGGAGGCCACACACACTACCGAGCCTCATTGTGACTTGTTTTAAGGACATTACATAAAGTTGGATCAGCCTGTAGTGGGGTTTTCCACTTTGATTTTGAGTGTGACTCCATATCCAGACCTCCATGGGTTGATAAATTTGATTTCCATTGATAATTTTTGTGTGATTTTGTTGTCAGCACATTCAACTATGTAAAGATGAAAGTATTTCCTAGGAGATTTTTGTTTACTTACCGTAAAATCTCTTTCTCGAAGGATCCATTGGGGGACCCAGACCGTGGGTGTATGCTGCTGTCTCTAGGAGGTGTGACACTATGGTAATAAAAAAAGTCAGCTCCTCCCAGCAGGATATACCCGCCTTCAGGCCCTGAGCTAGTCAGTTTAAGTTCCAGAACAATAAGAGGAGACCAGCAGGTCAAAGAAAAACCCAAAACTGTCCGAGAACCAGAAGAAAAAACATAACTCAACACACCCTTGGACAGAGAACCAAAGGAAAATCCCAAAGAGGTAGGGGAGCTGTGTCCCCCAATGGATCCTTCAAGAAAGATTTTACGGTAAGTAAACAAAAATCTCCTTTTCTCTATCGGCTCCATTGGGGAACACCGACCGTGGGACGTACCAAAGCCGTCCCTTGGGTGGGCAGATAAGCAGTCAGGCAGACGGCCAATCCACTGCTGCCTGCAACACTTTACGACCCAGACTAGCATCAGCCGATGCGAAAGTATGAACTCTGTAAAACCTCGAAAAAGTGTACAAAGACGACCAGGTAGCCGCCTTGCAAATCTGCGAGGCCGAGGCTCTATTCTGGAGAGCCCAGGATGCCCAAACAGAACGGGTAGAATGAGCCACAACTCTGAAAGGAGGACTCTTCCCCTTACAGCGATAGGCTTCCGAAATGGCGGAACGAATCCACCGAGAAATGGTGGCCTTGGAAGCAGACTGTCCCTTGCGACGACCTTCCGTAAGGACGAAAAAGGAATCACACTGACGAAACGAAGAAGTGATGGAGAGATAAGACCGAACAGCCCGAACTACATCCAGCTTGTGTAGCAAGCGCTCCTTAGGATGAGAAGGAGCCGGACAAAAGGACGGGAGGACAACGTCCTCATTGAGAGGAAAGGCCGAGACCACCTTAGGCAAAAAGGAAGGATCTGGCCGGAAAACTACCTTGTCCTGGTGGATCACCAGAAACGGAGAACGGCAGGAAAGAGCTGCCAATTCAGACACCCTCCGGATGGAGGGGATAGCAACAAGAAACGCCACTTTCCAAGAAAGGAGGCGGAGAGACACCTCTCTAAGGGGCTCAAAGGGTGCACCCTGGAGGGCACTCAGAACAAAATTCAAGTCCCAAGGGGGAGAGGGTGACCGATAAGGAGGAACAGCGTGCGCCACTCCTTGCAGGAAGGTCCGGACATGAGAATTATAAGCAAGGGGCCGCTGGAAAAGAACAGTAAGGGCCGAAACCTAACCCTTAAAGGAACTGAGAGACAACCCCAGTTCCAACCCCGACTGCAAAAAGGAGGGAAGACGGGGGAGAAGGTTACCGGGGAGAAGTCCTGAGATTCACACCAATGAAAATAAGACCGCCAAGTACGGTGGTAAATTCTTGCGGAGGAGGGCTTACGAGCCTTGAGCATGGTGTGAATGACTTGGGAAGAGAACCCGTGGGCCCTCAAAACCGCGGTCTCAACCGCCACGCCGTCAAATGCAGCGACTGTAAATTGGGGTGGCAAAGAGGACCCTGAGAGAGTAGGTCCGGGTGGAGCGAAAGGCGCAGAGGAGCGTCGTCCATAAGCCTGACTATGTTGGCGTACCACGACCTTCGGGGCCAATCTGGAGCTACCAGAATAGCGGGGACGTCCTCTGCCTTGAGCAGCACCCTGGGAAGGAGCGGAAGAGGAGGGAACAGATAGGGTAGGGAGGAATCTCTAGGGCGTCCACTGCCAGAGCCTGAGGGTCCCGGGACTTGGACACAAACGGAAGGATCTTCCAATATAGATTAGTTAGGAGTAGCCGTATTAGTCCAGTGACGCAAAAAGCAAAATCATCTGTAGTTGCAGTATCTTGTAATACCTTTTTTATTGGACTAACAAGATTATGTAGAGACAAGCTTTCGGGATTCCTCCCTTTGTCAAGTCATAAGCATTTCTGAGCTCACAAGGAGAAAACACACGTTCTATCTCACAAAATATGCAGGGGTTAAAACAACGTATGTGGAGAATGGACATTAAGTTGGGCACATACACACACATACGCATATATACGTCTACATATAACATCACCCCGTTACCTCCTCCAAGGCCTTACTCCTCTGAGTCTTCTTCTCATCCTTCCCCGACTTCCTATATGGGTTTTCGGTGACATCTAGTGGCTGCTTCACCAGCTCAGCTGAATCCGTCCCACTCATCGGCACAATGTTGAAGGCATAGATGTACTGAAACAAGTTACATAGTGGAGGTACCATTATTACTCACACATGCTGCCTTTGGGACATAAACTTTGTACAGTTAATTCCCTTAAAGGCCACCTGAAGCCTAAAATGCACTTATCCCCTATCCTGTGGATAGGGGATAAGTGTTTGATCGTGGGGAGTCCGACCGCTGCGACCCCCGTGATCTCCTGTATGGAGCCACAAATCTCCTGTGCAGGCGGAGTTTCGGCCGACATGCCTCCTCCATGCAGTTCTATGGGAGAGGCTGGGATGCAGTGTTCGCGCCTCTCCCATAGAGCTGTATGGGGAGAGGGCATGCAGGGGGCATACCGCCGAACTCAGTGAGCAGCAAAGCGCGGCAATGCAGGGGCCCCATTCAGGAGATCGTAGGGGTACCAGTGTTCGGACCCCCCCCACGATCAAACACTTATCCCCCTATCCTGTGGATAAGCGTATTTAGGCTGCAGATGTCCTTTAACCCCTTAAGGACTTAGCCCATTTTGGCCTTAAGGATTTCATTTTCATGCTTTTGTTTTTTCCTCCTCGCCTTCTAAAAATCATAACTCTTTTTAGGATGGTACAACCAAAAAAATACTATGTGTGTGGGGAAATTGAAAAGTAAACCACAATTTTGCTAGTTTTGGAATGCTTCGTTTTCATGCTGTACAACTTACGGTAAAAATGACAGGTTTTCTTTATTCTGTGGGTCACTATGATTAAAATGATACCCATAATTACATACTTTTCTATTGTACCGCTTTTAAAAAAAAATCACTTACTTTTTAACCAAATTACAATTTTTTTTTTTTTTTTTTTTACATTTTTTGGGGGTAAAAAAAAAAAAAAGGGACAATTTACATTTTTAATGTGGGAGGGGATTTTCCACATTTATTTTATACTGTATTGATCATGGCATCTGAGGGGTTAATGGCACACATCAGCGCTATCACTGATGTACGCCGTTACGCTGATGCTCGCGGTCATGTGCAGGATGTCAATGTACGTCTGCGTCGTTAAGGGGTTATCCAGGAATAGAAAAACAGAGCTACTTTCTTTCAAAAAATGCTCCCAGTCTGTCTCCAAGTTGGGTGTGGTTCTGAAGCTCAGAGGAGGAAAGTATATATATATATACACACACACACACACTTGTAGCAGTCTGGTAAGACAAGGGAAATGTGTGTAATGAAGCAAATCTCCAAAAGGATGGATCTGGGAAACACAAAAAGAACATTTACTTTGAAACTACTCTGAATATTAGATTAGCACTTCTTCATACACAACAAAGAGAACTTGCTGCCTACTGGTGGGGGGCTACCTGGATAATGGGGGACTACATGCCTAATAGGGAGGACCGTCTACCAACTGGAAAGAAGGGGGGGGGGGGGGGGGGTTACCTACCGGGGAACTACATACCCAATAGTGGGAACTGACTGGCTAACGGGGATCACATGTCTAATGGGAACCACAACATGCCAACTACGGGGACTACCTGGATAATGGGGGACAACAAGCCTAATCAGGAGAACTGCATGCCAACTGGGAAGGACTATATGCCTAATAGGGAAAACTGAGTGCCTATGGCTATGAGGGAATTACATGCCAACTGAGGGGACAACCTGGATATTGGGGAGGACTGCCTGCCAACTAAAGAGGACTACCTGGCAGCTAATGTGGGACTACAAACCTAATAAAGTGAGCTACTTGCAAACTGGGGGGGGGGGGGGGGGGGGGCGGAGAAAGAGACCACCTAGATAATGCATCACAAAAACCAAATGGTATCAGTGAGTACCTAAAAAGTATCGGTTCACATAAAAGGTCTTAAAAAAAAACAAAAAAAAAAATAGAATTGGTGATCATAGCCTACACCCGTGCCATAGCCTACACCCGTGCCATAGCCTACACCCGTGCCATAGCCTACACCCGTGCCATAGCCTACACCCGTGCCATAGCCTACACCAGTGCCATAGCCTACACCAGTGCCATAGCCTACACCAGTGCCATAGCCTACACCAGTGCCATAGCCTACACCAGTGCCATAGCCTACACCAGTGCCATAGCCTACACCAGTGCCATAGCCTACACCAGTGCCATAGCCTACACCAGTGCCATAGCCTACAGCTCTGCAGGTGTCAACACTTCAACGCCCACCATGCCCAGACGGCCAAAGGCTTTCAGGGCATGGAGAGAGTTGTAGCGTTTCCTACAGCTGGGGATCCACAGGCCTGATCTATAGTCATGAGGATAAAGTGGACTGCACAGGAGCTGTAAACACAAGAGGACGAGGGATTGGGAATCAATATCTGTACAATTATTTCCTGGAACAGTAAAACATTTTGGCACCGGTGGGCACATCCTTTATTACATATCCCTATAAAAACACAGCTTTGTCCTGCTTTACCTTCTTCTTACCAGGATTGCCAACACTTGCCAGGGCGATGAACCGACTGACGTGCTGGGCATTTTCTTGTAAGACCAAGTGGTTCCTGTAGTAAAGAGAAATGTCATGAATTAAAGGGGTACTCCGCCCCTAGACTTCTTATCCAGGTCTGTTGTATTAAAACTGTATTAACACTAGTGTGAACATTAATGTTTTTCTACAATATTCAGTACTCATGACAGTTAAATAGGTCATTGTAAGGCAATTTACTGCAGTAATTACTGTCTAGATTACTAGAAAATGAGGTTAACCCCCAGTCAGGCGTGAAAAACAAACAAACGTTAAATACCGTGAAACCGCCATCATTTAGAAAAATACCGTGATATACATTTTTCGTCATATCGCCCAGCACTAGCGGGACCTCCGCGATCAGACATCTTATCCCCATTCCTTTGGATGGGGATAAGATGTCTGGGGGCGGAGTACCCCTTTAAGACTCCAATGCCAAAAAAGGGGATGGGTGATGTACACACAAGTGAATGGATCTCATATGTGCAGCCACATTTAGTAATGAATGATATTAAAGACTCCTTACCTACCTGTATGGGAGCCGCTCATAGTTTGCTCCTTGCAGTGCAGAGAAGTGATATCGAGGCTTTAAGGTGGCGGCGAGACTGGCGACCGACGCAGATCCGCAGGTCTTCACATCTATATCCGTCTGTGGACAAAACAAAACTCTATATTCTATGTGGGTACTAGCTGGATATGAATACTGGATACTTTTCCATAGAGGGTATTAGTAACAGTAGTAATTGTGGTGTGTTTTATCCTTTTGTTCCGGACCCCAGACTCCGCTAAAAGAACGAACATGTTTATTCTTTCAGCGGAATGCCTTCGGAAATACAATGCCCTCTACAGCGACGTCTTAATTCAAAGAAGTCCTAGCGCCAACTTGTTTTGCCCGTTACAGAAAGAGTCTCTGTACAGAATATCTCCGGGCGGAGATTCCATAGTGTGAATGAGCCCTTAATCTGGAGGTGTGGCTTACAGAAGACATGAAGGTATTTTCTGATAAAATACTCACAGCCAAAGACCACAGCTTTTAGGAAATTGACAAATTATCATACTTATATAATAAAATATAAATATATTATATATATATATATACACATATACATACACACACACACACACACAGTACACATATATATACCGTATTTATCGGGGTATACCACGCACCGGCCTATAACACTCAGGGATGTGGAAATTAAAAAAAAAAACTACTTGTCCAAGGGACTAAAGCGGAACACAATCTACTTGTCCCTCAAGAAAATCTACTTGTCCTGGTTGATGAAATAATTTCAACCAAAATAGTCTGATCCCCCCCCACTAGACCACCAGGGATGGATATAAAATCCCTTTAGACACTGCTGACAGCGGTGATCTAATGGTTAATGGGCGATCGCAGCATGCCAGGATATTAGTGGTGGGAGAGCTGTAGCTCCTCTTACACCCGAGACAAGCCCAGAAAAGTCTAGAGGTAACTTTTTGATCACCATAAAAAATTTCTAATATGAAGTGACCAAAAATGAGCAATTCTGGACTATTTTTTACATTTACACCGTTCACCGTACGGTTTAATTAACATTATATTTTAATAGTCTGGACATTTCCACATGCAGCGATACCACTTATGTTTATTTTTCTACATTATTTTTATTTAAAGAAAATTGGAAACTTTTATTAGGAAAGGGGCTTATTCACATATATACGCACTTTTTAAAATATTTTAATCACTATTTTTCAGTCTCAATAGGGACTTATGTGTTACTGGGGGGGGGGGGGGTTCAGCTTCTCCAGTTTATGTGGTGCATTTTGTGTCAGAAAATGCTGGAAGTTGCATTTAGTTACAAGATAACTACAACTCCCAGCATGCCCTGATACAGCCTATGGTTGTGTGGGTGTTGCAGCATGTTGCACTGTATAGTACAGTAAAGGTTATTGTGGAACATGCTGGGAGTCGTAGTTTTGGTTTGTGTCAGCTGCAGAGCCATAGGATGTGTCAAGGAATACTGGGAATTGCAGTTAGTAACTACAACACCCAGCATGCCCTGATGTAGCCTATAGCTCTGCAGCTGACCAGAACCAAAACTACAACTCCCAGCATGTTGCACTTTATAGTTCTACAGTTTAGGTTATGGTCCAACATGCTGGGAGTTGTAGTTTTGGTTTGGGCGTGTTTGTGTGCATCCGTGGGGCTCTTGGTCGTCGGGTGAGTATTAAGGGGGCGGGATTCTGGGGGTGCAATTTAGTGCGGGTGCCACTAAAAATAAATAAAATTAGATGGCACAACTGCCCTAATGCCTGACGTGACAGTCCGCTCCTATACAAAACATTCATGCATACACATATCATACATACACACACCCCCGCCACTGCCCCCCCCCCACATCATACATTACATACACACATACACTCACACCATACATATACACCATACATATACACCATACATATACACACATCATACATACACCTGCCGCTGCCCACCCCACATCATACATCACATACACACATCACACATAGACATCATACACACATTATACATTACATACACATCACACATAGACATTATACACACATCATACATTACATACACATCATACACACAGTATACATTACATACACATCATACATACACCTGCCGCTGCCCCCCCACATCATATATCACATACACACACATCACACTTAGACATTATACACACATCATACATTACATACACATCACACATAGACATCATACACACATCATACATTACATACACATCACACATAGACATCATACACAGTATACATTACATACACATCACACAGACATTATACACACATCATACATTACATACACTCACACCATACATATACACCATACATATGCACACATCATACATACACCTGCCGCTGCCCCCCCATTATACATTACATACACTCACACCCTACATATACAACCACCCTTCCTGCCGCCGCCTGTATTCTCTGCCTCCTCACTGAGCGGCCATGAGTGGACATCAGAGCTGTAGTCCCGGCCGGTGTGAGGTGAGATTTCAGTCCTCCACCCCCCCCCCCCCCCCCCCCGCTCTGTGTTTTCCCCGTGCAAACAAGCAACCGCCCCGTGGTGGATTAGGTCCTGTCTAGACAGAGCAGGGGAGGGGGAGGGATAGAGCTGTGTGCGGGGATGGACCTGTGCACAGAGCTGTGCTCGTCCTTTCTCTCACCCTGCTGTGTCTTCTGAGCTCCGTCCATCCTCTGGGAGGGGAGATAAGGGGGCTCTGCAGTCAGCTGGAGGCCGCCGCACCCTCCATACACTTTGAGTGTCGGTGTGAGGTGTAGACTTCCATCCGCTCCTGCACCTCACACCGACATTAAAGAAAAATAAGGGAGAAGTCTGTCCGGCCCTGCTAGCCCGATACAGGGCTAAATCTATAAACAATTCACCTGCCCGGCACCCAAAACTACTTGTCCAGGGCGTCGGGCTATGGGATTTCCACATCCCTGAACACGCACCCTCATTTTACCAAGGATATTTGGGTAAAAAAAGTTATTTACCCAAATATCCATGGTAAAATGAGGGTGCGTGTGTGCGTGTGTATACCCCGATATACCCCCAGGAAAGGCAGGGGGAGAGAGGCCGTCGCTGCCCGCTTCTCTCCCCCTGCCTTTCCTGGGGTCTAGAGCGCTGCTGTCGGCCCTTCTCACCCCCTGGCTATCGGCGCTATGCACGGCGCGGCGCACTGGCGTCATGCGCCGTTCAGCGCATAGCAACGACGCCGGGGACACACGCCGGAGGCCTGCAGCAGCGCGGACCCGACTCAGGTAATTATGCCACCGGGGATGGGGGGAGGCAACGGGGCAGCAGCGCCGGCAATGGGTGCCGCTGCCCCTTCTCTCCCCCTGGCTGTCGGCGCCACTTCTCTCCCCCTGGCTATCGGCGCCGGCACCGATAGTCAGGGGGACAGAACGGGCAGCGGCGCCGATAGCCAGGGGGTGAGAAGGGCCGACAGCAGCGCTCTAGACCCCAGGAAAGGCAGGGGGAGAGAAGCGGGCAGCGACGGCCTCTCTCCCCCTGCCTTTCCTGGGGGTGTATCGGCGTATAACACGCACACAGACTTTAGGCTAAAAATTTTAGCCTAAAAAGTGCGTGTTATACGCCGATAAATACGGTATATTAATTATATATATATATATATATATATATATATATATATATATATATATATATATATATACACACACACACACACACTGTATATTTTATATCTATATAATTAATATCTATATCTATATAAATAATATCTATATCATTAATATCTCATATATACAGATCTGTGAAACGTGTCAATGGCCGAAAGAACTGACCAATCAGAATGGACATTTTACTGGTAAAACCCCTGTATTCCTAAAGTGTATGCACTGACTGGCTGTCTGGTAGCGCCCCCTACAGTACAGGGAGGTATTACATGTTCTGTACACTTTACCTGTACCAGGGTTACCTGTTCCTTTGGACACCAGTTAAGGGCGACTCCATGTAACTTTTTTTTTTAGGACATTGCGTGTACTGTACAGAATCCTGAAGAAGCTCCTGCCCTATGCATAGACCAGTGTTTCCAAAGCCGGGTGCCCCCAGCTGTTGCAAAATACAACTCCCAGCATGCCCGGACAGCCTTTGGCTGTCCGGGCATGCTGGGAGTTGTAGTTTTGCAACAGCTGGAGGCTCCCTGCTTGGGAAACGCTGACATAGACAGTGATTTACAGCTCCCAGCAGATCTTTCTTACTTTTATATGTAAGGATTTTCTTTATCTATATAAGTTATCTACTTATTTTTCTTTAATCCTCACTTTTTCCTATTTTTGGATGACATTTTGGTGCCTTTAGAACCAATTAATATTGTAACTTGAGGGACCACGGTATTATATTATTTATTATATTAATAAATTTACTGTCCCTAGAGGTTTGAGGCTACATACCCCAACTGATCTTAAAAAAGTGGGAGGAGATGACCATTGTCTGTTATTTGCAGTTTTTGTACATTCTTTTTTTAGAATTTTTTATTTTATTTGGGAAGTTCTGGTAAGAAATTAAAAGAGAGATGCCCTGTGTATTATCCCCACTGAGGATCCAGAAGAGAAGACCTCCCTCTCCCTCTCTCTCTGATCTATAAACCCAATTACCTTGCAGGTAGGTTTTCTTTGATTTAGAAAAGTTCATTGTATCAATAACAATATAAAAGCAAGAATCAATAAAAGCTACCCACCGGGGCATTGCCGTAATTCCAGACCTCTTTGGGCCATGGAGACGTCAGTAATATGTCCACGCCCTTAAATTTGGAATTTGAAGTTAGGGACACTTTCAGGGACATTACATCCTTCGCGACAAAGCAGTAGGCAGGGGCTGGTTCGCTGGAGGACTCTATGCCGCTTAGATAGGCAATCTGGAGGCCGGAGGCACCGTTAAATACTCCTTTACGACCTGTACATGAACATACAACCGGTTTAAAAGAACTTGCAAACATTTGAATACTAAGAACTCTCCTTTATTCAGGCGGGACCAAATTGCAAATGTGTTCGCAACAATATAATTCAGTTCTCTATGTCTAATTTTAAGGGGTACTCCGCTGCTCGGCATTTGGAACAAACTGTTCTGAAAGCTGGAGTCGGGAGCTCGTGACGTCATAACCCCGCCCCCAAATGACTCCACGTCCTGCCCCCTTAATGCAAGTCTCTGGGAGGGGGCGTGACAGCCATCATGACTTCATGATGAGGCGAAGCTATGATGTTTCGAGCTCCCGGCGCCGGCTCCAGCGTTCAGAACAGTTTGTTCCAAACGCTGAGCAGCGGAGTACCCCTTCAAACCGCCTAAGGTGGTGGGTGGAAACTAGCTGCTCTGATGTCTCCCATGCACAGCACAACCAAAAAGGGAACCGAGCCCCCCCTATATCTTTATAGCACACCTTTAGAATACAGAGGCTAGTCTTCAGCATGTCTTCTATGCAGAGACTCACTCACCTAGGTAGGTTATATTGGTCGCCAATTCACAGCCTTCGACGTCTTGAAAATATTTCACCGTTTCTTGATTATTTGCGCCAAGGACGTAGGTCTGAATAGGAGCTAAAAGGAACAGGGAGATAGAGACAATTGATTATCACTAAGAATATAAGCGCTGTCTGGTGGTAGTAGTTGTTCATTGTAAGGGTATGTTCACACAGCAGAATTTTTGCACAATGTCTGCATTGATTTTTTCCGCTGCAGCAGATTCCCATTGTTTTCAATTGGATTCCGCTGCACTGTTCACACCGCAGAATTTCCACACCACATTTCCACATCAGATGTTTCGGCATCCGCAGAAAGAATAGACATGTCTTATTTCTTGATATTTCGCAAGGAAATGGACTGTCATCTATGTGACAGCGCATTTCCTATCGCTCGCCAGATAAGTAAAATGTGTGGAATGTCTGCACGTGTTTTCCGTGAGGACATTCCACACATTTCCCGCTGTGTGAATCCGGCCTAAGTTTTTTTTTAAAGGGGTTATCCAGCCAAAGAAATCTTAACCCCTATGCAAAGGATAGGGGATAAGATGTCTGATCGCGGGGGTCCCAACGGCAGGGCCCCCACGATCAGACATCTTATCCCCTATCCTTTGATAGCGGATAAGATGTATTATTGCCGGAGTACCCATTAATTAACTATCTTCGTGCAGCAATTGCATTCTATGCTGGGCTGCATCTCAAGTCTCAGAAAGCGCTTTCGTTCCGGGACTAGAGATGTGACGTAACGCCACGCCACGCCCCTCCCATAGACATGAATGGAGGGGGCGTGGCGAGACGTCATGAGGGGGCGTAGCATCACGTCACGTCTCCAGTCCTTTGGATAGGGGATAAGATGTCTTTGGCCGGATAACCCCTTTAACCTCTTAAAGGGGTACTCTGGCGCTAAGACATCGTATCCCCTATCTAAAGGATAGGGGATAAGATGCCTGACCGCGGGGGTCCCGCCGCTGGGGACCCCTGTGATCTTCCATGCCGCACCCCGTTAGCATCAGCCCCCGGAGCGTGCTCGCTCCGGGTCTGATTACCAGCGATCACAGGGACAGAGCATAGTGACATCACTATGCTCCGCCCCCTCAATGCAAGCCTATGGCGGGGGCGTGACAGCCCCCCTCCGTAGGCTTGCATTGATGGGGCGGAGCATGACGTCACACGGGGCGGAGCATGACGTCACTATGCTCCGTCCCTGTGATCGCTAGTAATCAGACCCGGAGCGAGCACGCTCCGGGGGCTGATGCTGACGGGGTGCGGCGTGGAAGATCACGGGAGTCCCCAGCGGCGGGACTCCCATGGCAGCTCTCTGAAGGCAGCTCTCTGAAGAAGTTTGGTCGCAAACGAAACGTTAGAGCAATCTATACACATTTTAGACAGGAATACAGCTTGTGTCTAAGTGTGGAGCTACTATGCAGCGGTAGAGAACCGGCATAGTGGGAAATAGGACAGCTCCACAACTAACGTTGTAGCACCACCTAGTGGGCAATTACTATAAGACACCCTGTATTTCCTGAAAGTTTTAAAATCTCCACATTTAATTTTCACGTTTTCTATGGACATTTTAACAAATAATAAAAGTTACATTTTAATTGGGTTATAAGTTAGGGTATTGTTCCCCAGAAAAGGGGGGTTTCCCTCCTGAAGGGGATTGGAGATTTATGTAGCATACACAATACATGGTTTCCGCTTCCATATACATTACACTACATACCTTGCTTTGCCCCAGACTTATATTCCTGCCATAGAGCGTCACTTTCTGGACCAGTTCCGAAAAAACTCCCAACACATAACAACAACTGCAAAAAAGGAAGTAAAATATCTATAACATCAATGGATATAAAAGTATTTATAATAAATAAAAGAAAGAGGGGCTTGTAATGCCTTTGCTGGGAACTAGGACTATAGCGTGTGCAACAAATCGATCCTGTACCTTTAGGACCCCAATGGCAAAATAAATACTAAGAATAGTTGGCTCTCAGGTGTACCCATCACCAGTAATAAGGGAAAATAAAATAAAATTATATAGTAAAGATGTTGCCATGGAAAGTTCTACTACTAATACCATACTAGGCCTTTTTAACATTCAGAAACAGGAATTCTGCTTGCAGCAGAGTCCCATTGTTTTTAATGGGATTCTGCCACTCTGATCATATTATGGAATCGCCGCAGAGGAATTTCGCTTGGGAGATTCAGCGCAGCAGAATCCCATTGCTGTCAATAGGATTCAGCAGCACGGGGTACACCACAAAACTGCAGTAGCAGAGATTTCCACAGCTGAAAGGCATATGCCGAAAAAATTTACATGAAGCACGAAGTGGCGACCGACACGCCCCCTCAATACAACTCTATGGCAGAGCCGAAGCGCTGCCTTCGGCAATCTCCGGCTCTGCCATAGAGATGTATTGAGGGGGCGTGTCGGCCGCCGCTTTGTGCGGAGGTCGACAGGCCCCCTTCTCGCGGGCTGTCGGGGCTCCGTACAGGAGATCGCAGGGGGCTCCAGCGGTCGGACCCCCCGCAATCTCAAACTTATCCCCAATCCTTAGGATAGGGGATAAGTTTTTCACCACTGGACTACCCCTTTAATGGTACAGAGATCCAGAAAGTGTCAATCACATATCACAGATAACACACACTCTCCCCCGCCCATCACAGATAACATTCTCTCCCCCCCATCACAGATAACGTTCTCTCCCCCCCCATCACAGATAACGTTCTCTCCCCCCCCATCACAGATAACGTTCTCTCTCCCCCCCATCACAGATTACGTTCTCCCCCATCACAGATAACGTTCTCTCCCCCATCACAGATAACGTTCTCTCCCCCATCACAGATAACGTTCTCTCCCCATCAGATAACGTTCTCTCCCCATCACAGATAACGTTCTCTCCCCCCCCCCATCACAGATAACGTTCTCTCCCCCCATGACAGATAACTTTCTCTCCCCCCATGACAGATAACGTTCTCTCCCCCCCATCACAGATAACGTTCTCTCCCCCCCCCCCCCATCACAGATAACGTTCTCTCCCCCCCCCATCACAGATAACGTTCTCTCCCCCCCCCCCCCCATCACAGATAACGTTCTCTCCCCCCCCCCCCCCATCACAGATAACATTCTCTCCCCCCCATGACAGATAACGTTCTCTCCCCCCCATCACAGATAACATTCTCTCCCCCCCATCACAGATAACGTTCTCTCCCCCCATCACAGATAACATTCTCTCCCCCCCACAGATAACATTCTCTCCCCCCATCACAGATAACATTCTCTCCCCCCCATCACAGATAACGTTCTCTCCCCCCCATCACAGATAACGTTCTCTCCCCCCATCACAGATAACGTTCTCTCCCCCCATCACAGATAACGTTCTCTCCCCCCATCACAGATAACGTTCTCTCCCCCCATCACAGATAACATTCTCTCCCCCCCATCACAGATAACATTCTCTCCCCCCATCACAGATAACATTCTCTCCCCCCATCACAGATAACATTCTCTCCCCCCCATCACAGATAACATTCTCTCCCCCCCATCACAGATAACATTCTCTCCCCCCCATCACAGATAACATTCTCTCCCCCCATCACAGATAACATTCTCTCCCCCCCATCACAGATAACATTCTCTCCCCCCCATCACAGATAACATTCTCTCCCCCCCATCACAGATAACATTCTCTCCCCCCCATCACAGATAACGTTCTCTCCCCCCCATCACAGATAACGTTCTCTCCCCCCCATCACAGATAACGTTCTCTCCCCCCCATCACAGATAACATTCTCTCCCCCCCATCACAGATAACATTCTCTCCCTCCATCACAGATAACGTTCTCTCCCCATCACAGATAACGTTCTCTCCCCCCCCCATCACAGATAACGTTCTCTCTCCCCCCCATCACAGATTACGTTCTCCCCCATCACAGATAACGTTCTCTCCCCCATCACAGATAACGTTCTCTCCCCCATCACAGATAACGTTCTCTCCCCCATCACAGATAACGTTCTCTCCCCCATCACAGATAACGTTCTCTCCCCCCCCCCATCACAGATAACGTTCTCTCCCCCCATGACAGATAACTTTCTCTCCCCCCATGACAGATAACGTTCTCTCCCCCCCATCACAGATAACGTTCTCTCCCCCCCCCCCATCACAGATAACGTTCTCTCCCCCCCCCCCCATCACAGATAACGTTCTCTCCCCCCCCCCCCCATCACAGATAACGTTCTCTCCCCCCCCCCCCATCACAGATAACGTTCTCTCCCCCCCATCACAGATAACGTTCTCTCCCCCCCCATCACAGATAACGTTCTCTCCCCCCATCACATAACATTCTCTCCCCCCCATGACAGATAACGTTCTCTCCCCCCCATGACAGATAACATTCTCTCCCCCCCATCACAGATAACGTTCTCTCCCCCCCATCACAGATAACGTTCTCTCCCCCCATCACAGATAACATTCTCTCCCCCCATCACAGATAACATTCTCTCCCCCCATCACAGATAACATTCTCTCCCCCCATCACAGATAACATTCTCTCCCCCCATCACAGATAACGTTCTCTCCCCCCATCACAGATAACATTCTCTCCCCCCATCACAGATAACATTCTCTCCCCCCATCACAGATAACATTCTCTCCCCCCATCACAGATAACATTCTCTCTCCCCCCCATCACAGATAACATTCTCTCCCCATCACAGATAACGTTCTCTCCCCCCCCATCACAGATAACGTTCTCTCCCCCCCCCCCATCACAGATAACGTTCTCCCCCCCCCCCCATCACAGATAACGTTCTCCCCCCCCCCCCATCACAGATAACGTTCTCCCCCCCCCATCACAGATAACGTTCTCCCCCCCCCCATCACAGATAACGTTCTCCCCCCCCCCATCACAGATAACGTTCTCCCCCCCCCCCATCACAGATAACGTTCTCCCCCCCCCCCCCATCACAGATAACGTTCTCCCCCCCCCCATCACAGATAACGTTCTCCCCCCCCCCCATCACAGATAACGTTCTCCCCCCCCCCCCATCACAGATAACGTTCTCCCCCCCCCCCCATCACAGATAACGTTCCCCCCCCCCCTCATCACAGATAACGTTCTCCCCCCCCCCCATCACAGATAACGTTCTCCCCCCCCCATCACAGATAACGTTCCCCCCCCCCCCCTCATCACAGATAACGTTCTCCCCCCATCACAGATAAAGGCAGCGCCTTTTACGTAACTCCTGGTGTTGCGTAAACAGCGTAGCTCACGGTGCTATGTTGTTTGCACAACCTCCTTTAAAGTCAATAGGAGTTACGCAAATTACGTAACTTTCCCACTTCTGCTGCTTCTAGGTTTTTGGAACACCTCTAGGGGCCCCAGACAGTCAGATGACAGGAAAACTGCCATAAGCGGTGGCGTGCACCAAACCACAAAATCCCAATGAGATCAACAGGATTCAGTCTCAAGCGGAATTCCGTAGTATGCACAGGCCCTTAGCCGAGCTGTGTATTTCCTTACATCAAACTGTCCGCTCTTCTTCTGAATCTGGCGCACCCGGTTGAACAGGACGTCAAACTTCCCGTAGACGTCGCCGCAGGCCAATCTGTAAGGAGAGAAAACAAGAAGTCACAAGTCAGTACCGGCAATTACTGTATAATGGTAATGTGGCGTACGGCGCCCCCTGCTGTGATCTATAGGAATAATAGAAGTCAAGGAGAGAAGACGTGATAGTCCAGTGGTCTTTAAACTGTACACTGTTGCAAAACTACAACTCCCAGCATGCCCGGACAGCCAACGGCTGTCCGGGCATGCTGGGAGTTGTAGTTTTGCAACAGCTGAAGGTCCAAAGTTTGGAGATAGTGACAGTCTTATCAGTGTTTTCCTTACAGTTGTTGAAAAACTACTACTCCCAGCATGCCCGGAGTCGTGCAACAGCACACCAGCTGGAAAACACTGGTCTTATGCATACAACTAGGGATGAGCAAACTTACAGTAAATTAGATTCGTCACAAACTTCTCGGCTCGGCAGTTGATGTCTTTTCCTGCATAAATGAGTTCAGCTTTCAGGTGCTCCCGTGGGCTGGAAAAGGTGGATACAGTCCTAGGAGACTCTTTCCTAGGACTGTATCCACCTTTTCCAGCCCACCGGAGCACCGGAAAGCTGAACTAAATTTATGCAGGATAAGTCATCAACTGCCGAGCCGAGAAGTTTGTGACGAATCGAATTTACTGTAAGTTCGCTCATCTCTACATACAACCCACACATCTTACACTGATTCCCAACCTGTGGCGCTCCAGCTGTTGCTAAACTACAAATCCCAGCATGCCCGGACAGCCAACAGCGAAGACCAGAGAGCTACAGGCTCTAAACTACATATACTGTTTCAATATGCAAAACACAGTGAAATGTATATACATATCTATATACAGGCAGGTCTCCCTAGCGCCCCCTCTGGTCACAGCCCATACTCACACCCGCAGCGCCTTCTCCGACATGTCCCTGAGAGTCTCCTACCAAACCACCACCGCCACTTTTTTTTTTTACAGCGTGGAACGCACACAAAGACCTCTTCCGGCCGGGCTCTTACCTGATTGGACGAAACGACGTCACGTGATCGAGCTTGGCGCCCGCTGGCCAGTGGGATTTGTAGTTTCGGCTATCTCGCGGTATTAAGGGGCGGAAGAGGCGGAAAAACTACGATTCCCGCCATGCATCGCGTGAGCTCGTAGCACTATAGATAGAATATAGAATTTTATTTTGTGTGTTTCGGCTTTTGTTACTTTGTAGTCGGATTCCGGGGGATAAATATTCGTCAGAAAAAAAGTTTAGAATTAGGTGGATGACCTGATTATAAAAGGGGAGGTGCTTGTTAGCAATGGGCGTGGTTAACGCAATAGGCGCATTTCTGTGTCCAAATTGGACGTTTAATTTCCGCCGCAATTTTACGTTATTTTGGATAATAGCTGTAAAATTGCGGTGATAATTAAAGGCAGTATGACAAAATAAATGTCCCCGTAAACACGGCCTGACACTGAAAATGAAATTTTAACCCCTTAAGGACTCAGCCCATTTTGGCCTTAAAGGGGTAGTCCGGTGGAAAACTTTTTTTTTTTTATCAACTGGTGCCAGAAAGTTAAACAGATTTGTAAATGACTTCTATTAATAAATCTTAATCCTTCCAGTACTTATTAGCTGCTGAATACTACAGAGGGAATGGTTTTCTTTTTGAAACACAGAGCTCTCTGCTGACATCACAAACACAGTGCTCTCTGCTGACATCTCTGTCCATTTTAGGAACTGTCCAGAGTAGGAGAAAATCCCCATAGCAAACATATGCTGCTCTGGACAGTTCCTAAAATGGACAGAGATGTCAGCAGAGAGCATTGTGTTCCAAAAAGAAAATAATTTCCTCTGTAGTATTCAGCAGCTAATAAGTACTGGAAGGATTAATATTTTTTTAATAGAAGTAATTTACAAATCTGTTTTAACTTCCTGGCACCAGTTGATTTTAAAAAAAGTTTTCCACCGGAGTATCCCTTTAACCCCTTAAGGACCGGGGGTTTTTCCGTTTTTGCATTTTCGTTTTTTGCTCCTTGCCTTTAAAAAATCATAACTCTTTCAATTTTGCACCTAAAAATCCATATGATGGCTTATTTTTTGCACCACCAATTCTACTTTGTAATGACGTCAGTCATTGTGCCCAAAAATCTACGGTGAAACGGGAAAAAAAATCATTGTGAGACAAAATTGAAAAAAAAACCGCCATTTTGTAACTTTTGGGGGCTTCCGTTTCTACGTAGTACATTTTTTGGTAAAAATGACACCTTATCTTTATTCTGTAGGTCCATATGATTAAAATGATACCCTACTTATACAGGTTTGAATTTGTCGCACTTCTGGAAAAAATCATAACTTCATGCAGAAAAATTTATACGTTTAAAATTGTCATCTTCTGACCCCTATAACTTTTTTATTTTTCCGTGTATGGGGCGGTATGAGGGCTCATTTTTTGCGCCGTGATCTGAAGTTTTTAACGGTATCATTTTTGCATTGATAGGACTTATTGATCGCTTTTTATTCATTTTTTCATGATATAAAAAGTGACCAAAAATGCACTATTTTGGACTTTGGAATTTTTTTGCGCGCACGCCATTGACCGTGCGGTTTAATTAACGATATATTTTTATAATTCGGACATTTCCGCACACGGCGATACCATTTATGTTTATTTTTATTTTTATTTACACTGCGTTTTTTCTTTTATGGGAAAAGGGGGGTGATTCAAACTTTTAATAGGGAAGGGGTTAAATGATGTTTATTCACTTTTTTTTTGCACTTTTTTTTTGCAGTGTTATAGGTCCCATAGGGACCTATAACACTGCACACACTGATCTTTTACATTGATCACTGGTTTCTCATAAGAAACCAGTGATCGATGATTCTGCCGCATGACTGCTCATGCCTGGATCTCAGGCACTGAGCTGTCATTCGGCGATCGGACAGCGAGGAGGCAGGTAGGGGCCCTCCCGCTGTCCTGTCAGCTGTTCGGGATGCCGCGATTTCACCGCGGCTATCCCGAACAGCCCACTGAGCTAGCCGGCATGCTTTCGGTTTCACTTTAGACGCGGCGTTCAACTTTGAACGCCGCGTCTAAAGGGTTAATAGCGCGCGGCACAGCGATCAATGCCGCGCGCTATTAGCCACGGGTCCCGGCCGTTGTTAGAGGCCGGGCCCGACCCGCTATGACGCGGGGCCCCGCCGTGGCCCCGCGTTATAGATCGGGAGTGGACACATGACGTTCCAGTACGTCATGTGTCCTTAAGGGGTTAAGGACAATTTTATTTTTATGTTTTCGTTTTTTCCTCCTCGCCTTCAAAAAATCATAACTCTTTTATATTTTCATCCACAGACTAGTATGAGGGCTTGTTTTTTGCGCGACCAGTTGTCCGTTGTAATGCCATCACTCACTTTACCATAAAATGTATGGCGCAACCAAAAAAAAATACTATTTGTGTTGGTTAATTTAAAAGAAAACCACAATTTTGCAAATTTTGGAAGGTTTTGTTTTCACGCCGTACAATTTACGGTAAAAATGACATGTGTTCTTTATTCTTTGGGTTAATACGATTAAAATCATCCCCATGATAACGTACTTTTCTATTACTATTCTATTCTATTTAACCAAACTAGTACATTTAAAATCCCTCTGTTTTGAAGACCTATAACTTTTTCATCTTTCCATATAAGCGGTGGTATGAGGGATCATTTTTTGCGCCATGATCTGTACTTTTTATTGATACCATATTTGCATATATAAAACTTTTAATAAATTTTATATACATTTTTTGGGGGAATAAAATGTTTTAAAAAAGCAGCAATTTTTGACTTTTTTTTTACGTTTACGCCGTTCACTGTACGGTTTCATTATTATATATTAATAGTTCAGATATTTACGCACGTAGCGATACCAAATATGTTTGTAAAATGTTTTTTTTTTTTTTTTTTTTAAATGGGGAAAATAGGACAATTTACGATAACGGCAGGTGGTGGATCCTCCAGGCCTGTGTGGATGATGACGTGAGCTGTGCCAGGTAGCGGAGTCTAAGGTGCCGCTGGTCTTCACCAGAGTCCGCCGTAAAGTGGGATGGTCTTTTCTGTGGCAGACAGCACCCAGGTTGCTACCCCTGGCACAACCTGTACACACACGTTGCTGGGATGTGGTGTGGCACAGAAGGAAACTGGCAAGACGTGGTCAAGGTAGCAGTAGGTCAGGGCAGGCGAAACAGGTGCAGGGTCAGATAACAGAACAAGGATCTGGTACACAGATATCAGGAACACAGAAACACAGTAGCTTTCTCTAGGGCACAAAGGCAACAAAGATCTGTCTGGGAACAAAGGGAGGAGCTGATGCTTAAAGACAGGGTGCAGGTGTAAACACTTAATTAAATGAGTACAGGCCCTTTAAATGTAAAAGCTCCGGCGTGCGCGCGCCCTAGGAGGTGGGGGAACATGTTTCGGGGCTGCAAGGACAGGAAGACCAGGGAGGTGAGTGACGGGCTGGGATTTGCATGCGGGCACGTCCCATGATTTTTTTACTTTTAAACTTTTAGTTTTACACTTTTTATGTCCCCATAGGGGACTATTTATATCAATCATTCGATTGCTAATACTGTTCAGTGCTATGCATAGGACATAGCACTGATCAGTGTTATCGATCATCTTGCTCAATCTCGGACCAGAGCAGAAGACCCGTGGAAGGCAGCAGAGGCAGGTGAGGGGACCTCCGGCTGCCATTCTGGATGATCAAATCTCTGTGGCAGCGCTGCTGGCGATCCGATCATCCATTTTAGTGACCGCAACGCAGATGCCATGATCTGTATTGATCACGGCCTCTGAGGGGTTAATGGCGTACATCCGCACGATCGCGGATATCAGCCATTACTGGCGGGTCCCAGGCTGCTGTCAGCAGCCGGGACCTGCCGCGCATGACCCGAGCATCGCTCCTATGCTTGCGGTTATGTATAGGACTTAAATGTACATCCTGGTGTGTTAAGTACACCCGCACCATGACATACATTTCCGTCCTGCGTCATTAAGGGGTTAAAGGGGTACTCCGGTGGAAAGCACTTTTTTTTCAAATCAACTGATGCCAGAGGGTTAAACATAATTTGCAAATTACTTCTATTGAAAAAAAAGTTAATCATTCCAGTATTTATCAGCTGCTGTGTGCTCCAGATGAAGTTGTGTAGTTTTTTCCAGTGTAACCACACTGCTCTCTGCTGACACCTCTGTCAGTGTCAGGAACTGTCTGGAGGAGGAGAGGTTTGCTATGGGGATTTGCTCCTACTCTGGACAATTCCTGACACCGACAGGTGGCAGCAAAGAGCACTGTGGTCAGACAGAAAAGAACTACACAACATCCTCTGGAGTGTACAGCAGCTGATAAGTACTGGAAGGATTAAGATTTTTTAATAAAAGTAATTTACAAATATGTTTAAATTTATGGAGCCAGTTGATATGAAAAAAATGTTTTCTACCAGAGTGCCCCTTTAATGTAATAAGTTACGTAATAAGGAAACTTTAACAAGTGCAGCGCCTGTGAGCTCGGTTGCCGCCATGACGTGAACTCGTATTGTAAACACGGAGAGAGGTGGGTAGGGGTTTCTGGGAGCTAGCAGGGGGATCTGATAGGTGATGATGTCATCCTGTAGTCCACAGGGAGGCAGACCCGGAACTGATATCCTGTTGTCACACATAAGGTACTGAAAACTAAGGACAGTCAGACTTGTAATCACATGACCAAATTAGAGTAATAAAACGTGAATGCAGCTGTGCTGGAATAAAACAGATGGTACTGTAGTGAGTGTACATGATATGTGCAAATAAAAAACCGAGTGCTCTTTTAACATTTTCTGCTCAGTTTTAGCAAAACCTTAAAGGATAACTCCGGGATGTACAACTTATCCCCAATCCTAAGGATAGGGGGATAAGTGTTAGATTGCAGGGGGCCCAGCGGTCGGACCCCCCGCGATTTAACACTTATCCCCCGTCTCCCTGCATGAAACCCTGCTATGCAGTTCTACGGCAGAGCCGGAGCGCTGCTTTCGGCAATCTTCAGCTCTGTCATAGAACTGCATGGAGGGGGCGTGTCAGCCGCAGCTTCGTGGTGTGGTCAAAAACGCTTGTTTCATGCAGGGAGCCGGGGCTCCATGCGGGAGATCGCGGGGGGTCCCCAGCGGTCGGACACCCCCCCCCCCCCCTCACGATCTAACACTTATCCCCTATCCTTAGGATAGCAGATAAGTTGTACATCCCAGAGTTATCCTTTAACCTCTACATACAGCAGTATCTCAGTGTATGCAGATTTTACCACAGAAATACAAGAAGATACATATATGCAATGTAGAAACTCAGGGGGAGTTTTATCAAAACCTGTCCAGAGGAAAAGTTGCTGAGTTGCCCATAACAACCAATCAGATCGCTTCTTTCATTTTTCATTACAAAAATGAAAGAAGCGATTTGATTGGTTGCTATGGGCAACTGGGCAACTTTTCCTCTGGACAGGTTTTCATAAATCTCCCCATAGACCTTCAGCACTTTAGACACATAGGTTCCTGATCAATAAACCTTACACTACAGCCACCTGAGATACGTTTGGTGTAGCATATGGAACAGTTGTGCTGGGACACCAAATACAGGTTCCCCCATGCTTTTTATAGACCCCAGAATACCCCTTAAAGGACAACTGCACCGCAATATATACTTATCCACTATCTACAAGATAGAGGATAAGTGTTTGATCGCGGGGGGTCCGACCGCTGGGACACCCCCCCCCCCGAGATCTCCCTAACGGGGCGCCGCCATTAGCGCTCATAGTGAGCGCTAAGGCGCGTAGCGTCGACCTAGAGGTCGACGGTGACGCCCCGTCTCCTCCCCGTCCCCATACAGTTCTATGGGGGAGACGGGGAGGCACGAACACTGCCTCCCCGCCTCTCCCATAGAGATGTATGGAGGAGGCGTGCCGGCCGCAACGTCATGCTGCGGCAGGCACGCCCCCTGCACGGGAGAGCCACGGCACAGCCGCGGCCCCGTACAGGAGATCGTGGGGGGTCCCAGCGGTCGGACCCCCCGCGATCAAACACTTATCAGCTATCTTGTAGATAGGGGATAAGTGTATATTGCGCTGCAGTTGTCCTTTAACAGGTCTCAGACTAGACGTTCAGTTATGTGCACCTCCCTCTGATCCTGGGCATGTGGTGGCCCAGTATGGGTGGTGTTACCCCATACTCTTGCAGCCCTGTCAGGCAGCCACCCTATAGTGTCCCCTGGGCCCCCTTTCAAGTCCAGTCTGCAGCCACAAACAGCTACAAGTAGCCACAGTCTGAGGATTGTCAGTCATCAGTCAAGTCAGTCACAGTCAGCACTGTCAAGTCAGCGTGGCCTGCATTAAATTGTCTAGTCCTACTACAAGTCCCAGCAAGCCCTTAACCCCTTAAGGAACCGGGCTTTTTCCGTTTTTTCATTTTCAATTTTTCCTCCTTAACTTTAAAAAATCATAACTCTTAAAAATGTTCACCTAAAATTATATATAATGGCTTAATTTTTGCGTCACTAATTCTACTTTGTAATGACATTAGTCATTTTACCCAAAAATCTACGGTGAAACGGGAAAAAAAATTGATGAAAAAACACTATTTTTGGGGGCTTTTGTTTTGGGGGCTTTTGGGGGCTTTTGTTTTTACGCAGTAAATTTTTTGTCAAAAATGATACCTTATTTTTATTCTGTAGGTCCATACGGTTAAAATGATACCCTACTTGTATAGGTTTGAATTTGTATCACTTCCGAAAAAAATCCTGAATACATGCAGGAAAATTTATATGTTTAAAATGGTCATCTTTTGACCCCTATAACTTTTTTATTTTTCTGTGTTCAGGGCACTTTAAGGACTCATTTTTTGCGCCGTGATCTGAAGTTTTTAGCGGTACCATTTTTGTTCTGATCAGACTTTTTGATCACTTTTTATTCACTTTTTTATGGTATAAAAAGTGATCAAAAATGCGCTATTTTGGACTTTGGAATTTTTTTGCGCGTACGCCATTGAACGAGCGGTTTAAAAAGCGGTATATTTTTATAATTCGGACATTTCCGCACCCGGCGATACCACATATGTTTATTTTTATTATTATTTACATAATGTTTTTTTTTCATTTTTGGAAATGCCGGGTGATTTAAACTTTTATTAGGGGAAGGGATAATTGAAAGGGTTAATGATTTTTGTACACTTTTCTTATGCAATATTATAGCTCCTATAGGGGGGGGCTATAACATTGCATGTACTGATCTTTTACACTGATCGATCCATCTCCATAGGAATGGATCAATCAGGGTTTTCGGCGATTGAATGCTCAAGCCTGGATCTCAGGCTTGAATCATTCATTCGGCGATCGGACTGCAGGAAGGAAGGTAAGAAGACCTCCTCCTGTGCTACAGCTGTTCGGGATGGTGCGATTATACCGCGGCGATCCCGAACAGCTCCCTGAGCTAACCGGCAACTTTCACTTTCGTTTTTTAGCCGCGCGGCTCAGCTTTGAGCGCGCTGCTAAAGGGTTAATAGCGCGCGGCACAGCGATCAGTGCCGCGCGCTATTAGAGGCGGGTCCCCGCTTCACTATGACGCCGGGCCCGCCGCGATATGATGCGGGGTCACCGTGTGACCCCACGTTATATCGCAGGACCGTGACCCAGGACGTACCCATACGTCCTGGGTCCTTAAGAGGTTAAAGGGGTACTACAGTGAAAATTTTTTTTTTTTTTTTTTTTAAATCAACTGGTGCCAGAAAGTTAAACAGATTTGTAAATTACTTTTATTTAAAAATCTTAATCCTTCCAGTACTTTTTAGGGGCTGTATACTACAGAGTAAATGCTTATCTTTTTAGATTTCTCTGATGTCACGACTACAGTGCTCTCTGCTGACCTCTGCTGTCTATTTTAGGTACTGTCCGGAGGAGCATATGTTTGCTATGAGGATTTTCTCCTGTTCTGGACAGTTCTTAAAATGGACAGCAGAGGTCAGTAGAGAGCACTGTGGTCATGACATCAGAGAAATCTAAAAAGATAAGCATTTCCTCTGTAGTATACAGCCCCTAAAAAGTACTGGAAGGATTAAGATTTTTAAATAGAAGTAATTTACAAATCTGTTTAACTTTCTGGCACCAGTTGATTAAAAAAAAAATATAGTTTTCCATGGGAGTACCCCATTAAGGTCTCTGAGTCACTGGTCACCTCTGTGGGCCCTGGCTGAACTGTATAGACCAGTGGTCTTCAACCAGCGGACCTCCAGATGTTGCAAAACTACAACTCCCAGCATGCCCGGACAGCCGTTGGCTGTCCGGGCATGCTGGGAGTTGTAGTTTTGCAACATCTGGAGGTCCGCAGGTTGAAGACCACTGGTATAGACTTTATCATCTGTCTACCCTCAGTAAAGCTACCGTTATCCGTAACTTGGTGTCGGAGTCATTATTGCCCCCCCGTGCTTAGCCCAGGATCCAGCAGTATACCTTCGGGTGGTATCGAGGATAAACTACGCCCTGGCGTCACGAATACAAGGGGGTAATGCCATCTGCCCCTAGGGTAACAACATCTGCCCTCATCACACCCCACTACCACACTCTAGACAACATTCTGATTCTGCTCATTACCAAAACGTTATCTACAGCTAGAGTTGCCACCTTTCTTGCAAAAAAAATACCTGCCATGCAAATTTGCATAATGAATTATATATGCGTGACATCACAGGATACACATATTCGGGGGAAATTTTGTCCTATTCTGACCCCTATAACGTTTCTTTTCTCCTTATACTTGGCTGTGCGAGGACTCATTACTGGCCCGATCTGTATTTTTTAACAGAACCATTTTTGTTTTCATGTAACTTTTTGATCACTTTTTTTTCCATTAAATTCGAGAGTTGCAGTTACTTACTGACTTCAACTCCCAGCATGCCCTCATACAGCCCCTGGCTTAGCAGCTGCCCCCAAAAAAAACTACAACTGCCAGCATGTTGGACTATATAGTATAGGTCAGTGTTTCCCAACCAGGGGTGCCTCCAGCTGTTGCAAAACTACCACTCCCAGCATGCCCAGACAGCCAACGACTGTCCGGGCATGCTGAGAGTGGTAGTTTTGCAACTGCTGGAGGCACTCTGGTTGGGAAACACTGGTATAGGTTATCGTGCAACATTCCGGGAGTTGGAGGATTGGTTGGATAAATAATGGCCATTGCATTGCCGGTATTTTTAATATAAAAATACCGGCAGGGTGGCCAAAATACCACTTAAAGGGGTACTCCACACAAAAAAAAATGTATAAATCCACTGGTGTCAGAAAGTTAAACAGATTTGTAAATTACTTCTATTTAAAAATGTTAATCCTTCCAGTACTTATCAGCTGCTGTATACTACAGAGGAAGTTCTTTTCTTTTTGAACTTCATTTCTGTCTGACCACAGTGTTCTCTGCTGACACCTCTGTCCATTTTAAGAACCATCCAGAGTAGGAGCAAATCCCCATACCAAATCTATGCTGCTCTGGACAGTTCCTAAAATGGACAGAGGTGTCAGCAGAGAGCACTGTGGTCAGACAGAAAGAAAATTCAAAAAGAAAAGAACTTCCTGTGGAGCATACAGCAGCTGATAAGTACTGGAAGGATTAAGATTTTTAAATAGAAGTAATTTACAAATCTGTTTAACTTTCTGACACCAGTTTATTTAAAAAATAAAATAAAAAATGTTTTCCAGTGGAGTACCCCTTTATTATTAAAATACGGGCAAGGTGGCAACCCTATCTACAGCAGAGCCCAATAGAAAAAAAAAAGTGGAGGAACAGGCAGACATAAGTATGTAAAGATTTCCCAGTTCTTCCAGGAGCCCTGGAAATCTCTCATTTTTACCGGAATCTCCCGAATGTTTTGGGAGAGTTATCAAATATGTCCATGAAAAATTCCAAATGCAACCAAAAAATCCTTCATAGCAAGTGTTGAAGTGTAAGACATATAACGTCTGACCTTGACTAGTGATGACCTGCTGTGTGAGAGAAGTCGCAGGGGCAGAGAGCTTTTTACGTCTTACATGACGGGCCGTCAGCAGCTTTCAAAATAGCCATGGAAAAAGAAGGATGAGGAACTGCTGCAGGTGAGACGTGAAACTCCATTCATACCACAAGATCCAGAATGTCAGCAGGGGACGTAACGGGATCTGGAAATTAACTGGGTCAAATCTCTCCCAGATGAGCTAAATAAATCTAAAGGATGCTAACCTATATATAGACCCTACTTTCATAATCTTGGAATTTCCCGGATTAACCTGGAATTAACCCATTAACTTTACAGTCTAGGTTAAAGAGTACCTGTCACCAAGTGAATCTTTTGATATATTGTTCCTTATGCAATTCTAAAACACTTTGCAAATAACTTTCAGTTAAAATTCTCAACCTTAATATTTTTAAAATGTATTTGAAAAAAATCGCCACTAGGTGTCGCTGTTCTTTTCCTTGCCGTAAGCCTAGCAGTGAGTTTGGTATCCTCCTGGCCTGGCAGGAGACCAAACTCAGGAAGTGCCTGTGATACATAGCGAGGCACAGCTCTCGTTCACTGCCTGTCAATCAGACAGACAGGAGCGAGTCCTGTGCCTGCCGTGCTCCTGTGCATGGCCACATTACTAGGCTCCGTCCCCTGTGAAGGACAGCCTGCCAGCCGTGCGTGCCGGACGAGGCTCAGTGCAGCGCTGGATGCAGAGTGCAGCGCTGAATACAGATAGAGTCCTGCGAAGAGGGCGGAAGTGGTCCCCTAGCAGGCTTCAGTGACAATGCACCTTCTGGGGAACACCCACTTTCTCCAGCCTGGAGCTTGCACTATGTGAGCAAGATAACAGGTAAGAAACAGAGCTTTTTAAAGCTCAGAAAAATTTTTTAAGGGTGAGAGGGATGTTAGGAGTAGTTTCTAGACAGCTGAGCTAGTCTAGAAAAGACTGTTTTGTGACAGGTACTCTTTAAAGGGGTACTCCGGTGGAAAAACAATTTTTTTTTTCTTTTTTAAATCAACTGGTGCCAGAAAGTTAAATTGACCTGCGATTTGCTGCGATCGCCGATATGGGGGGATCTCATGACCCCCCTAGGCATTGCCACGGGATGCCTGCTGATAGATATCAGCAGTCATCCCGGTCCGATACGCCCTCTGTCCTTAAGTGACGGGACGCGAGGGAGTATACATACGCCTTTCGTCCCCAAGGAGTTAAAGGGGTACTCCGGTGGAATTTTTTTTAAAATAAACTGATGCCAGAAAGTTCAACAGATTTGTAAATTATAATAGAAGGGGATTGGAGAGGCTCTTACCAATCTGTTAACCCGTGGCCTGAGCTGCCAAATGACACCTACACCCACGGTGTCTAGCAAAAATACAATATGCTGGACGCGTTTCAGTTCCTCCTTAGGACCTTTCTTCAGCAGCTAAAAGTGATCACTTTTAGCTGCTGAAGAAAGGTCCTAAGGAGGACCTGAAACACGTCCAGCCTTAACTACCACTACAAGTGCCACAATATCCAATTTTACCTCTTATAGACAAAGTACCAACGATCATCACAACTCCTGTTTCCTTCATTGGACAGGCACGTAGCACCTATCACGAGGACACAGCTTGGTCGTTACCTACAGAACAGCTGCAGTCCACACAAAAGAAGTCCACTTCCATTACTGCCAAATCGGAGACGGCCGAGTCTCCAGGAGTGGGCCTCTGTGCTAGAGCCGGGATGGCACTGAGACCAGCACACATCTAATCAAGGTACAAACTCTAAATTAAACATTTGCACATCGATCCGTGACTGTCTATTACACTTACCGCTGCTACACTGTGAGACGGCTGAGTCTCCTGCAGCAGGCTCTCTGCCTAGGAGCCAGGATCGATTTTTGCACGAATGAAAGCTCACTGTACACTTACCTTCGAAGTTGATACAAACTACTATAAGTTGGATACAATTGCAGCTTGTGCTGTTGCGCTCTGCATATAAAAATAAAGTACGTTGCTGATATATACCCACACTTGGATTACAGTATATCGGTATTTGTCAGAATCTGCACTAATATTTATTACATGCAATGAGAGAAGAATGTGTTCATTCGGACTACAGTTAATTATACCAGGAGTACAATTCTGAAGTCACTCGTATTATTGTGGACACTTTATACTAATTTATACCATTGTATTTATGTTATTGTTTTTATATTGTTTTATTCAATTACTTGCACACTGATTTTATCTTACACCATCTGTGGTCTAGTTGACCTACAAGGGCCCTGTAGGTCACAGACCACTATAATATTTACTATATATTAACCTGTTGGGGACGAAGGGCGTATGCATACGCCCTTGCGTCGTGGTACTTAAGTATGAAGGGCGTATGTATACGCCCGTTGGAATTTCGGTTCTCGCCGCGTTCCGGGTGGGGAACGGACCGTGGTGATTGCTGCTATCGATCAGCAGGCACCCGTGCAAATGCCCAGGGGGGTCATCAGACCCCCCCCCCCCCATGTCGGCGATCGGCGCAAATCGCAAGTGAATTCACACTTGCGATTTGCACCGATTCCGGGTCATACGGGGTCTATGGTGACCCGGTGACCCAGAATATAAGGAGGATCACGGTTGTCTAAGACACCTACGATCCCCCTGAAGGGATAGGAGTGAGGTGGCAGGGGTGCCACCCCTCCTATCCCTGCTATTGGTCGTCAGAAGCGACGACCAATAGCAGATTGGGGGCAGGGGGGTTAACTTTCTTTTTCCCCGTCCTGCCCACCCACAATAGGCGGGGCAAAACGGGAAAAACGAAGGGGACCGGGCGCCAAAGTCCACTTACCCATCCGGAGGCAGCGGGCAACGGTGATCGGCGGGCGGCGATGTCGTGCGGAAGAAGAGGACGGCTCCCTGGATCCTACGGAAGCCGGTAAGTCGCCTAGTAACATCTGGAGGGCTACAATCTGAGACCACTATACAGTGGTCTCCAACCTGTAGCCCTCCAGATGTTGCAAAACTACAACTCCCAGCATGCCCAGACAGCTGTTTTCTGTCTGGGCATGCTGGGATTTGTAGTTTTGCAACATCTGGAGGGTCACAGTTTGGAGATCACTGTGCAGTGGTCTATAAACTGTAACCCTCCAGATGTTGCAAAACTGCAAATCCCAGCATGCCCAAACAGCAAACTGCTGTCTCGGCATGCTGGGAGTTGTAGTTGCGTACCTCCAGCTGTTGCATAACTACATCTCCCAGCATGCCCTTCGGCGATCAGTTCATGTAGTTGCAACAGCTGGAGGCATACTGGTTGGAAAATACTGAGTTAGGTAACAGAACCTAACTGAAGGTTTTCCAACCAATGTGCCTCCAGCTGTTGCAAAAGTACAACTCCCAGCATGCACGGTCTGTCAGTACATTTTGAGAGTTGTAATTTAGAAACAGCTGGAGGTTTGCCCCCCCCCCCCCCCCCCCCATGTGAATGTACAGGGTACATTCACACGGGCAGGTTTACAGTAAGTTTCCTACTTCAAGTTTGGGCTGTGGCAAATTTTTCGCCGTAGCGCAAACTCCTAGCAGGAAACTCACCGTAACACGCCAGTGCGAGAAAAGTAGGAGAAAGAGTAGAGTAGGAGAAAATCCCCATAGCAAACATATGCTGCTCTGGTCAGTTCCTAAAATGGACACAGATGTCAGCAGAGAGCACTGTGCACGTGATGTCAGCAGAGAGCTCTGTGTTCCAAAAAGAAAAGAATTTCCTCTGTAGTATTCAGCAGCTAATAAGTTCCTAAAATGGACAGAGGTGTCAGCAGTGAGCACTGTGGTCAGACAGAAAGGAAATTCATAAAAAAAAAGAACTTCCTGTGGATCATAACAGCAGCTGATCAGTACTGGAAGGATTAAGATTTTGTAATAGAAGTAATTTACAAATCTGTTTAACTTTCTGGCACCAGTTGATTAAAAAAATAAATAAAATTCCACCGGAGTACCCCTTTAAGGTAAACTGAATATTAGGCTCCATGGTCTTTCACTTAAGAAAATTATCAGAAATAATGATTATATTTTTAGCCGTCAATATGTCGGTATGTGTCATGTGACCTTCAGTACTTGGCCTCCTAGTCATAATTAATACAGTTAATTAGTCGTCAAGGTCGCAGTTGTTACTTTTTAGTCCCTCAGTTCCATTAAGGCTTCCTTCCAGTGTGTAAACATCTCAGCAATGCACATTGGTTGCATTACACATGCACAGGGGTCTGCAAGTAGGGGGCAAGCATCTGGTCTGAGAAGGTGTTGTATTTTTTGGAAATGCCATTCTTAAGGAAGTTGGGGGCTCCAGCCAGTTACATAGCTATAGGTTGCAGCCATATGAGAGCGTTGGGACCTTTAAAGGGGTACTCCAGTGGAAAACTTTTTTTTTTTTTAAATCAACTGGTGCCAGAAAGTTAAACAGATTTGTAAATTATTTCTATTAAAAAATCTTAATCCTTCCAGTTCTTATTAGCTGCTGAATACTACAGAGGAAATTCTTTTCTTTTTGAAATACAGAGCTCTCTGCTGACATGACCACAGTGCTCTCTGCTGACATCTCTGTCCATTTTAAGAACTGTCCAGGGTAGGAGAAAATCCCCATAGAAAACATATGCTGCTCTGGACAGTTCCTAAAATGGACAGAGATGTCAGCAGAGAGCACTGTGCTTGTGATGTCAGCAGAGAGCTCTGTGTTCCAAAAAGAAAAGAATTTCCTCTGTAGTATTCAGCAGCTAATAAGTATTGGAAGGATTAAGATTTTTATAGAAGTAATTTACAAATCTGTTTAACTTTCCTGCACCAGTTGATTTAAAAAAAAAAGTTTTCCACCAGAGTACCCCTTTAAGCCAAACCTCTCTATTCAGAGTGGATGTAATACCCAAATAATACTATCATAAAGCACTCATTGCAGTATTGTGCCAAAGTCATACCACTAAACAGGATTTTAAAAAAATAGTGCTATATAGTATCAAAACTAGGGATGCACCGATATATCGGCGGCCGATACATATCGGCCAAAAATAGCTGTTTCGGGGAAATGCCGAAACAACTAAAAATGTGCCGATAATGACCCACCTCCCCTGCCCGCCCACAGCACAAGTTGCAAACACTGCCAGTGGCAGAGGCACTTGTGGGGGGTACAGGGGGGGCCGGGCGCAACATCTGGGGGGGGGGGGGGTCGCGCTCTCTGTGATAGGAATACTTCTTTTTATGTGCCCGGGCCGGCTCCCGTGTGTGGCTGCAGGTGGGGGCCGGCCAGCGCATATAAAACCTAATACTGTATACTAAAAACCAGGGGGCCTCCAGCTGTTGTGAAACTACAACTCCCAGCATGCCAGGACCGGCAAAGTCTGTCCGGGCATGCTGGGAGTTGTAGTTTCACAACAGCTGGAGGCCCCTGGTTTTTAGTATACAGTATTAGTTTTTATATGCTCTGGTCGGCCCCCGCCTGCAGCCACACACGGGAGCCGGCCCGGGCACATAAAAAGAAGTATTCCTAATCCTATCCCGGACATCCCTGTGTCCCGCAAAAATCTTTTTGGGACATAAGGATGTCCGCTGGTCACTCACCATTCCCCGGCGTCCTCCTGCGATCCTCCTTCGGTCCTTCGCTTCTCCGCCTCTATGGTTGTACGCACGGGACGTCACTGACGTCCCGTGCGTACAACCATAGAGACGCAGGAGGACCGCAGGATCGTCGCAGGAGAACGCACGCTGGCCGGGGCCTGGTAAGTGACCGCGTCATCTTCTTGAGTTTTCCGGTCACCGCTCCCCCGGTCCCGGCACCTACTGCTATGATCCATAGGCCATAGCAGTAGATGTAACCCCGGGCCGGAGGAGCGGTGACCGGATCACTGTGGGGGCAGCAGTACAGACATACAGCCTCCAGCTATACACTGTATATGGCTGGAAGCTGTATGTCTGTGAGGGGAAGATGCCTACTATTGTGGGGGAGCTGCCTAATATTGTTGGGGGGCAGCTGCCTACAAATGGGGAGGGGGGAGCTGCCTAATATTGTTGGGGGGGAGCTGCCTAATATTGTTGGGGGGAGCTGCCTAAAATTGTTGGGGGGGAAGCTGCCTAATATTGTTGGGGGGGAGCTGCCTAATATTGTTGGGGGGAAGCTGCCTAATATTGTGGGGGGGAGCTGCCTACAAATGTGGGGGAGCTGCCTAATATTGTGGGGGGAGCTGCCTAATATTGTGGGGGGGAGCTGCCTAATATTGTGGGGGGGGGGAGCTGCCTAATATTGTGGGGGGGAGCTGCCTAATATTGTGGGGGGGAGCTGCCTAATATTGTTGGGGGGGAGCTGCCTAATATTGTGGGGGGGAGCTGCCTACAAATGTGGGGGAGCTGCCTAATATTGTTGGGGGGGAAGCTGCCTAATATTGTTGGGGGGGGGGGAGCTGCCTAATATTGTTGGGGGGGAGCTGCCTAATATTGTTGGGGGGGAGCTGCCTAATATTGTTGGGGGGAGAGCTGCCTATTAATGTGGGGGAACTCCCGACCTAATGTGGGGGAGCTGGCAATCTAATGTGGGGGAATCTAATGAGCGGAGCGCTGCATTTTACCAGAAGACGGGGAGAAGTCATTTTCGGTTTCAGTATCGGTTTCGGCCAGACATTTTTTTTTATTTCGGTTTCGTTTCGGTCGTGAAATTTCCATTTCGGTGCACCTCTAATCAAAACCATGATATACCACCATATAGGACAAAAACTGTTCTCATATACCAAGCCAAACTAATTCCACCACAGAGGACACAAATAACACTGCTATATTGTGTCCAAGTAATACATGTAAACAGGATAAAAACCATTCCGCACGTACAGGACTCAAACAATTCTAATAAACCAAGCCCAAATTATTCCACCATACAGTGCCCAAATAACAGTACTATATGGGGTCTACCGGATCAAAATAACAGTGTCTGAATAATATTGTTATGCAGGGCTAAAATATCAGTGCTATATAGTGCCTATACAATACTGCCATACATGCAGTGCTATAAAGTGCCTATATAATACTGCCATACAGGGCCCATATGTTACTGCTATATAGAGTCTGAATAATACTGCCATGCAGGGCCCATATGTTACTGCTATATAGTGTCTGAATAATACTGCCATGCAGGGCCCATATGTTACTGCTATATAGAGTCTGAATAATACTGCCATACAGGGCCCATATGTTACTGCTATATAGAGTCTGAATAATACTGCCATACAGGGTCCATATGTTACTGCTATATAGAGTCTGAATAATACTGCCATGCAGGGCTAAAATATATGTGCTATAAAGTGTCTGGAAAAAACTGCAATACGTGCAGTGCTATACAGTGCTTATATAATAGTACCATATAGGGCCCAAATATTAGTGCCATATAGTACAACTGCTATAAAGGATGGAATAGATTTAGAACATATTAGAACATAGAAAAATTCAAAACCTGGACTGTTGGTGGCCTTGAGGACTGGGTTCCCCAGTATGAATAACACTGCAATACAGGACCCAAATAGCAGTGCCATGCTATGCCCAATAATAGTATTACAATTCTGAAGACTAAAAGCTGGATGCGAGCCTGGTCGATATATATATATATACATATGTATGGTCGATATATATGTAGTAGATGGAGTGATGGAGACCCCTTATGGGAATGTCGGAGGTCTATCACAGTGTTTGCTCCAGCTAGCCTCAGGCCCTCATATATAGTAAATTGGGATCTGATCATGGTGCGACCCTGCCGTATTGCACTGTGTACTTTTTTAAGCTTCAAAATCTGCTACAAATCAATCACATCTGAACAAGGCCTTAACAGAAAATATGCCTATTATTGCAGCTATATAGGAGCATACTCCAGGCAGATTTGCCATTCGGGTGGCGGCCATATTGGTTGTCACCTTGTTTTCCCAGTAACACATATAAAACAAAAAACTAAAATGTAATGGAGTTGTCTATTTGACAGAATGGGTTCCCTCAGAGCTGAAATCTACTGGTGAATTTGCTCTTTTTGGGGAAAATGCCCTTTGTATGATGCCAGATCCTCTTTGTTTATATGAGGTGCAGCAGCTGCGGGCTGGTGATCTATGTTCTGGGCCAGCGTCCTTAGGTTTTTGCTTTATACCAGGAGATTCCAAGGTTTATTTTTAGTCCAGTTATGTGGCTCCTATTTATATGGAACTCGAGCATAAGGTCAGGAGAATGAGTAACAATAGAAGCGTCTGCTTTGTCCTCCATATAGACGGCGGTGAGTTTCGTCACGCATGCCTGGAGTGTTGGATCATACTGTTATTCCTCCGCAAATATAACTACAGCCACATCTTTTCATAAACCTATAGTATTAGAGGAGACCCCATTCCCATAATCTTATGGGTTTAAGGGTGCGTTTACACTTGTCCCTATTGGCGGCGATATAGTTCGTACAGAATTCTGCCAAAGTTTTGTGTGGAGTTCTCTTTTAAAGGGGTTATCCAAGAAAAAACTTTTTTTTATATACAGTACAGACCAAAAGTTTGGACACATCTTCTCATTCAGAGTTTTCTTTATTTTCATGACTATGAACATTGTAGATTCACACTGAAGGCATCAAAACTATGAATTAACACATGTGGAATTATAGACATAACAAAAAAGTGTCATATTCTCGGTTCTAGCCACCTTTTGCTTTGATTACTGCTTTGCACACTCTTGGCATTCTCTTGTTGAGCTTCAAGAGGTAGTCACCTGAAATGGTCTTCCAACAGTCTTGAAGGAGTTCCCAGAGATGCTTAGCACTTGTTGGCCCTTTTTGCCTTCACTCTGCGGTCCAGCTCACCCCAAACCATCTCGATTGGGTTCAGGTCCGGTGACTGTGGAGGGCAGGTCATCTGGCGCAGCACCCCATCACTCTCCTTCTTGGTCAAATAGCCCTTACACAGCCTGGAGGTGTTTGGGGTCATTGTCCTGATGAAAAATAAATGATGGTCCAACTAAACGCAAACCGGATGGAATAGCAGCCGCTGCAAGATGCTGTGGTAGCCATGCTGGTTCAGTATGCCTTCAATTTTGAATAAATCTCCAACAGTGTCACCAGCAAAGCACCCCCACACCATCACACCTCCTCCTCCACACCAGCACACCTGTGAAGTGAAAACCATTTCAGGTGACTACCTCTTGAAGCTCAACAAGAGAATGCAAAGAGTGTGCAAAGCATCCAGCACACCTCCTCCTCCATGCTTCATGGTGGGAACCAGGCCTGTAGAGTCCATCCATTCACCTTTTCTGCGTCGCACAAAGACACGGTGGTTAGAACCACAGATCTCAAATTTGGACTCATCAGACCAAAGCAGAGATTTCCACTGGTCTAATGTCCATTCCTTGTGTTCTCTCTTCTGCTTGTTGCCTGTCCTTAGCAGTGGTTTCCTAGCAGATATTCTACCATGAAGGCCTCACACAGTCTCCTCTGTTGTTCTAGAGATGTGTCTGCTGCTAGAACTCTGTGCGGCATTGACCTGGTCTCTAATCTGAGCTGCTGTTGATTTCTGAGATTGCTGGTGACTCGGGTGAACTTATCCTCCGCAGCAGAGGTGACTCTTGGTCGTCCTTTCCTGGGGCGCTCCGCATGTCAGACAGTTTCTTTGTAGCTCTTGATGGTTTTTGTGACTGCACTTTTGGACACTTTCCACCTAGAATATGACATATTTTCAGTTGTTTCACACTTTTTTGTTATGTATATAATTCCACACGTGTTACTTCATAGTTTTGATTCCTTCAGTGTGAATCCACAATTTTCATAGTCATGAAAATAAAGAAAACTCTTTGAATGAGAAGATGTGTCCAAACTTTTGGTCTGTACTGTATATCAACTGGCTTCAGAAAGTTAAACAGATCTGTAAATGACTTCTATTAAAAAATCTTAATCCTTTCAGTACTTATGAGCTGCTGAAGTTCAGTTGTTCTTTTCTGTCTAAGTGCTCTCTGATGACACGTGTCTAGGGAACTGTCCAGAGTAGAAGCAAATCCCCATAGCAAACCTCTTCTACTCTGTGCAGTTCCCGCGACAAGCAGAGATGTCAGCAGAGAGCACTGTTGCCAGACAGAAAAGAACAACTCAACTTCAGCAGCTGATAATTATAAGAAGGATTAAGATTTTTTAATAGAAGTAATTTACAAATTTGTTTAACTTTCTGGAGCCAGTGGATATATAAAAATAATTTTTTCCCTGGAATCCCCCTTTAAGGTCTATTCACACGTACAGTATTCTGCGCAGATTTGATGCGCAGATTTGATGTGCAGGATTTTCTGCTGCAGATTTCAATGTAAACTGAACACAGCTTGAAATCCTGCATATCAAATCTGCAGGGAACTTCGCGTAGTGGATGGGGGGACACGCTTTGATCAAAAAGTGGGCTAAGAGCCTCCATTTTTTGACCAAGAGTGCTGCTGCAACTTTCTTTTTTTGTAAGATTTGTAATTACTTCTATAAAAAAAATCTTAATCCTTCCAGTACTTATCAGCTGCTGTTATGATCCATGTAAAGTTCTTTTCTTTATGAATTTCCTTTCTGCTGACACCTCTGTCCTTTTTAGGAACTGTCAGGAGCAGGAGAGGTTTTCTATGGGTGTTTGCTCCTACTCTGGACTGTTCTTAAAATGGACAGAGGTGTCAGCAGAGAGCAATGTGGTCAGGCAGAGAGGAAATTCAAAAAGAAAAGAACAGCTGCTAGAATTAATAATATTTTTTAATAGAAATAATTTACAAATCTGTTTAACTTTCTGGCACCAGTTGATTTAAAAAAAATATGTTTTCCAGTGGAGTACCCCTTTAATGCCCACTTTCCTAATATTGCACATAGACTTTAATGCACACAGTCCCGATATTGCAAGTGTATGTTAGAAGGTATATTGGCACTCAGTCCCATTTAATATGGTATATTCCATAGCTATATTTGTATTAGCATTTTTACGCTTAGCTACATCTTGGAGTTATCTGTATCTTAAAGGGGTACTCCGGTGGAAAACCTTTTTTTTTTTTTTTTTTTTTTTAATCAACTGGTGTTTTAGAAAGTTAAACAGATGTTGTAAATTGCTTCTATTAAAAAATCTTAATCCTTCCTGTACTTATTAGCTGCTGAATACTACAGAGGAAATTCTATTCTTTTTGAAACACAGAGCTCTCTGCTCACATCATGACCACAGTGCTCTCTGCTGACACCTCTGTCCATTTTAGGAACTGTCCGGAGTAGGAGAAAACATATGCTGCTCTGGACAGTTCCTAAAATGGACAGAGATGTCAGCAGAGAGCACTGTGGTCATGATGTGAGCAGAGAGCTCTGTGTTCCAAAAAGAAAAAAAAGAATTTCCTCTGTAGTATTCAGCAGCTAAAAAGTATTGGAAGGATTAAAATTTTTTAATAGAAGTAATTAACAAATCTGTTTAACTTTCTGGCACCAGTTAATTAAAAAAAAAAAAAGTTTTCCACCGGAGTACCCCTTTAAGGTCCACACATGTGGTCTGTGCGTAAGTCCTTTGTGTTGTAGATCCTCTGCATTTCCTCCGCCTTAATTCGTCAGGGATCTTTTTGGCTGTGCGATCGTCTCTTTCATGTCTTGTGCGGCACTGATGGCGGCCGTTGTTATAATTTAATATCACGTCTGCTGTAATATTTTATCAAGAAAAAAATAAAAGTGATGTTTTAAAGGTTCCCTTTACATAAGTTTTTTTTTGTACAGCTGATATATAGGTGCAAGAGCACCTTTCAGAACTAATATGGTGGATCTCCAGTGGCCCTTTTAAGGGCTGGGTCACACGGGGCACATCCACAGCGTATTTGACGCTGCAGATGCACAGAGGGACTGGAGAGCGAGCTCCGGGTAGTGGCCAGGTAGTTCTGTGTGTCAGCTCGTAGTGACGGATTTCTACAGCGGGAAATACTTCACTACGAGGGGACACACAGAGCTACTTGGCCGCAACTGGGATCGCTCTGCAGGTCCTCTGTGACTGCCATCGGCACATCCTAAGCGTGAAATAAGCTGGGGATGCGCCCCCTGTAACCCTGCCCTAAGGGTGAATTAACACGCAGCAGATTTAATGGAAGATTTTCTGTAACTGTCTTATTCTTCTGAAATATTCCCATTCGGGTGTATGGCATTGACTTTCGGTCACAAAAATTTACACACAATAGAAGTTGATAAACGTTTGATCACCGGGGTCAAAGCACCCGGACCCGGAACGATCACACAAACGTTTGAGAACACATGGCCAACCCTCCATTCACTGCTATGGGACTGATGGAGTTCTGGGCGGAGGAAGGGGGTGGTCAGGCCACTGGGATCCCCAGTGATTATTAAAATGCTCAAGTATGCTTGCATGTCTAATGTTCCCTCCACTGTTATGGGACTGTGATCTGGGGCGGTGGGAGGGGTCCGATCCCCAGGACCCCAAGCAATAATACAAATGCTCAAGAACACTTGGCGGGGGCATCTCGTTCAGCTATCTACTTCTGCTTTCGAAAGGGCCACTCCATTTTTGAGATCAGACCCCCAGTGATCATTAAAATGCTCAAGAACGCTGCATGCATGGCTAACGTTCCATCCACTGCTATGGGACTGTGATCTGGGGTGGGGGGAGGGGTCTGATCCCCAGGACCCCAAGCGATAATACAAATGCTCAAGAACACTTACAGGGGCAACCGCCCATTCACTGCTAAGGGACTCACAGAGATCTCATTCAGCTATCTACGTCTGCTTTCGAAAGGGGCACTCAGGGACCTCCATTTTTGAGATCGGACCACCAGTGATCACTGTAAATAGGTGAAAGGTGGCAATTATACCACAGTGGCAGACCATGATGGTTGCTTTGGGGCCCTTGGAGAAAAGGGGTCTCTTTCTGGTTGGCCCCATTCCTTTCACTTATAAGTAATAAATTGTGCAGATCCACACTCTCCAGGGAACTGCATTGTCAACAAATAAATTTAGGGGGAGTACTAACCAATTGGTCTTAATAAGCACCAGACCCCCAACACCAAATCAGATGCCATAATAGGAAGCCCATTTCGATATTTGCTATAGACCCCCTTTCTTCTATGTACCACACTGGTGACAATTGATGCAGTTTTCACTGACCCTATATACTTGAGGCATCCTGGGCCCCTTACATTTGGCAGGTGGCACCTATGGGTGTAGCTATAGAGGTAGCAGTCGCACCGGGGCCCTGGTGCCTAAGGGGGCCCCAAAGCACATCTGCCCCATAAGAGTCCAGGATTACAATTGGCATATGGGGCCCTGTTGAAGATTTAGCATCAGGTCCCAGAAGCTACAAGCTACACCTCTGGTGGCACAGTACGGCATGGTGGCCAGGGCCACATAGGATTGCCACCTGGCTGGTATTTTACCGGCACAGACGGTATTTTGGACACCCTGCCAGTATTTTTATATTAAAAATACCGGCAATGCAATGGCTGGTATTTATCCAACCAATCCTCTAACTCACAGAATGTTGCACCATAACCTATACCAGTGTTTCCCCACCAGAGCACCTCCAGCTGTTGCAAAACTACCACTCCCAGCATGCCCGGACAGCCGTTGGCTTTTTGCAACAGCTGGAGGCACCCCTGGTTGGGAAACATTGACCTATAATATATACTACTATATAGTCCAACATGCTGGGAGTGGTAGTTTTTCAACAGCTGGAGGCACCCCTGGTTGAAAACACTGACCTATTATATATACTACTAACATGCTGGAAGTTGTAGTTTTGCAACAACTGGAGGCACCCCTGGTTGGGAAACACTGACCTATTATATATACTATTAACATGCTGAGAGTTGTAGTTTTGCAACAACTGGAGGCACCCCTGGTTGGGAAACACTGACCTATTATATATACTACTAACATGTTGGGAGTTGTAGTTTTGCAACAGCTGGAGGCACCTCTGGTTGGGATACACTCACCTATACTATATGCTACTATATAGTCCAACATGCTGGGAGTTGTAGTTTTGCAACAGCTGGAGGCACCTCTGGTTGGGAAACACTGACCTATACTATATACTACTATATAGTCAAACATGCTGGGAGTTGTAGTTTTGCAACAGCTGGAGGCACCCCTGGTTGGGAAACACTGACCTCTACTATATACTACTATATAGTCAAACATGCTGGGAGTTGTAGTTTTGCAACAGCTGGAGGCACCCCTGGTTGGGAAACACTGACCTCTACTATATACTACTATATAGTCCAACATGCTGGGAGTTGTAGTTTTGCAACAGCTGGAGGCACCCCTGGTTGGGAAACACTGACCTATACTATATACTACTTTATAGTCCAACATGCTGGGAGTTGTAGTTTTCATTTGGGGCAGCTGCTAAGCCAGGGGCTGTATCAGGGCATGCTGGGAGTTGTAGTTACCAACTAACTGCAACTCCCAAATGTAATTTTAAAAAAGCGACCAAAAAGTCACATCAAAACAAAAATGGTCCTGTTAAAAACTACAGATCGGGGTGCAAAAAATGACCCTCATACAGTCCGTATAAGGAGTAAAAAAAGTTATAGGAGTCAAAATAGGACAAAATTTCCCCCACATATGTGTATCCTGTGATGTCACGCATACACATTTACATAACGAATTATGCAAATTAGCATGGCCGGTATTTTTTGGCAAGAAAGGTGGCGACCCTAGGCTCCCAGTAGGCCATAATCCTCTCCGTCTTACTTGTAATATCTGTTATTCTTTAGCTTCAGCCGTCGACAAGCAAAGGTTTAGTAGGTAATTGGTGGCTGGCACCCGGGCCCATGCGTGAGCTGAAAATTTGGCTTAAGGAATGAAGCTGTAACTTCACCCCAACACATGTCCCCGGTGTGGGTAATTTTAGGTACAATGAATGTGTAAAACGGTCAAGGCTCTTTCCATTACAAAGGGCACCTTGTAATGAAGCTCCATATACGATATAGGATGGGACGGCAGGCGGCAGATCTGCCCACAATGCCACAAGGATCAGATTTCCAGCAGACAAGGCCATGGGCAGGAAAGATGCTATTTTAACAAACCATTCAGAAGGGGAAGGCGAGAGAAGGACAAGAGACCTGCAGCAGCTCAGTCACTCCGACTCCACTGTCCAGCTGATCCCTAGAACACAAAGACAAGGTAAACTATTACAAAGGGCCGATGGCTACCATATAACTCTATGGTAATCACTTAAAAATTATATATATATATATATATATATA